>NC_069073.1:28294870-28444518 GCF_025698485.1 Gossypium arboreum | reverse complement strand
AGCCTCGGTGTTCTCGAAAATAGATTTGAGATCGGGCATTATCAATTGCGAATCCGAGATTCGGACGCGCCCAAGACCGCCTTCGAATCGAGATATGGTCACTATGAGTTCCTAGTGATGCCGCTTGGGCTCACTAATGCCCTCGCGGTATTTATGGATTTAATGAATCGGATCTTTAGACCATATTTGGATCGATTCGTAGTCGTGTTCATTGATGACATCTTGGTCTATTCAAGAAATGAGACCTAACATGCTGAACACCGCGTTAGTGCCGCAAATTTTACGGACAAGCAATTATATGCTAAGTTCAGCAAGTGTGAGTTCGTTAAGAGAGGTTAGCTTCTTGGGTCATGTGGTATTCAGACGGTATTCGAGTCGATTCAATAAAATTTCAGCCATACTTAATTGGAAGCCTCCGAGAAATATTACCGAGGTTCGAGCTTTTTGGGCTTGCTTGCTATTACCGACGATTTGTAAAGGCTTTCAACGATAGCCACGCCGATGACGGTTACTCCAAAAGGACGTTAAGTTCAATGGACGGAGAAATGCCAAAAAGTTTCGATCAACTCAAAACTTATTTGACCAAGCCCCAATTCTAGTGCAACCCGAGTCCCAAGGAGTTTGTCATCTATAGCGACGCCTCTACTTGGGTTAGGTTATGACAATGCAAGAAGGTCGAAGTTGTGGCCTATGCGCCGAGGCAATTAAAGCCACATGAGAAAAATTATCCGACTCATGATCTCGAATTGGCCGCCATCGTATTCGCTTTAAAGATTTGGCGACATTACTTATTTGGTGAAAGGTGCCATGTATACTCGGATCACAAAAGTCTCAAATATTTGATGACCCAAAGAGACTTAAATCATGACAAAGACGTTGGCTTGAGCCATTAAAGGATTATGAGCTGATCATTGACTATCACCCGGAAAGGCGAATGTGGTTGCGGATGCCTTGAGTCGTAAATCGTTATTCACTTTACGAGCGATGAATGTGCACTTGTCCGTCTGGATCCGACAAAGGTGTTAGTGGCTGAATTGAAAGCCAAACCATTATTGACACACCAAATTCGAGAAGCTCGTAAAGTCAACGACGAGTTGGTTGCAAAACGGGCTGCGTGTGTTCCAACAAGGACTCGGAGTTTCAAATCGATTTATGACGATTGTTTGAGGTTCAAAAGTCGTCTGGTGTGTCCCAAAGAATTGAACTCATTTCGATAATTCAATGAAGCCCATTGTAGCCAAATGGCAATCCACCCGGGAGTACGAAGATGTACAATGATTTGAAACGCCGGTTTTGGTGGCATGGTATGAAGCGAGACATCTCCGACTTTGTTTCGAGATGTTTAATATGTCAACAAGTGAAAGCGAACATCAGTGCCTTCAGATTACTTCAGCTAATCACGATACCCGAGTGGAAATGGGATCGAGTCACAATGGACTTTGTATCCTGACCGCCATTGTCGCAAGTAAGAAGGATGCGCTTTGGGTCGGGTAGATCGATTGACTAAGTCGCCCACTTTGTCCCCTGCACGCACGGATTTTTCAATGGACAAATTAGTGGAATTGTAATGCTTCTCGATTGTGAGATTACACGGGTGCCTATTTCCATCGTGGTCGGATAGAGATCCGAGATTTACCTCGCGATTTTGGAAAAAGTTGCAAGAAGCTTTGGGTACCAAGTTGCATTTCAAAGACCGCTTTTCATCCCCAAACCGATGGTCAATCCGAGCGGATAATTCAGATACTTGAGGATATGTTAAGATGTTGCGCCCTCGAGTTTAGTGGTTCATGGAACGGTATTTGCCGCTGATTGAATTCGCTTATAACAACAAATTTTCAATCAAGTATTAAGATGGCACCACGAGGCTTTGTACGGCGTAAATGCCGCATACACCATTGTTTTGACCGAGCTTGGTGAAAGTAAGATTTTCGGTGGATTTGATTAGGGATGCTGAACAAAAGTGAAAGTAATCCGTGAAAGTCTCAAGATAGCCTTCGATCGTCGTAAGTCGACGCGGATATGAAGCGTAAGGATATCGGTATCGTGGGTGATAAAGTGTTTCTCAAGGTATCGCTTTGGAAAAGATACTGTGCTCTACCGTAGGGCAAGTTGAGCCCGAGGTTCATTGGGCCATATGAGATATCGAGCGAGTCGGTCCAAAGGGCATATCGCTTGATTTTGCCCCTAACTCAAAAAGGTTCACGATGTCTTCCACGCTTCGATGCTTCGACGTTATAGATCCGATCCATCGCACGTGATTAGTCCATCGAAATTGAAATTCAAGCTAATATGAGTTATGAGGAAGAACCGATTCAGATCCTATCACGAGAAGTGAAAGAGTTATAAACAAGCGGGTTCCGCTTAGTGAAAGTGTTATGGCTCAAGCACGGGATAGAAGAAGCTACTTGGGAGACCGAGAACTCTATGAGAGAGCGATATCCAACCTATTTACCGTAAAGCTTTTCGGGACGAAAATCTCTTGAGTGGGGGAGAGTTGTGACACCCCTAATGTGACCCTAGTCGGAGAGTGGTTTCGGGACCACGTAAACCGAGTCACAAGAATAATTAAGTGTTATATTCCGTGCTTATTGTATGTGGAATTGGTATGCGAATATTTCGTGGTCTCGATTTTTATTAATTAGGTGCTAATTTATAAGAAAGGACCCATGTGCTAGGACTTGAAAATGTGATAGGTGTATTTTTAAGTGGCCTAATAATGCATAAAGTGAAATAAATGGAGTTGCATGTCAATTATCCCATTCCCTAAGGTGGATGGCCTACCATGACAAATTATATAAGGGAAAACATGTTCCCAACATGTTTTACTAATGGATGATGTTAGAAATGATAAAATAAGAGTATGAAAAAAAAAAAAAGAAAAAAGTGTTCATTCTTCTCCATAGGCTTGGCGAATGTCCTAAGGAAAGAAAAGAAAATTTGTTCATCCTTTCTCATCTTCTTGGCCGAAAATACTAAGGGAAAAGGGGGAGGATTTTTGCTTCATGCTTGGGTTGGAAGAGACCTAGAAGGAGATTTGGCTAAGTTTACATCAAGATTAAGGTATGTATGAGGTTGTGTTGGGAGTTTCATGCATGGTTTGGTTGCTAATTTGATGTGCATGTTAGCCATGGCTCAAATCCTTGTTATGCCATGGAAATGGTATTTGGCCAAAGTTGTTATAGTGATAAAGCCATTGCATGCTAAGTGTGAAGCTTGATGATGATGCATGCAAAGATGGATTGTCTACTCTTGAGTAAGACTATGAGTTCTCTCTTTGTTTTATTATGATTGAAGTTGAAAAGGAGCATGATTGTCATATTCGCCATGATGCATTCTTGAGCATGATTCATGCTTTTGCATGTTAGTTAAAAATTCGTGTTTTGATGGCTATGGACACCTTGAAAATTCGCCATGCTCATATATGCATATATATGATTGCACATTATGTTTGGTTATGAACTAAGTGATGAATATATTGGTTTAAAGAAGAAAATGTGGAAGAATGCTTGTGAAATTGCAAGCACAATTCGCCTAGCACACATATAAGTGCTTGATGCTATATTATAAGTTTTAAATACAATGTGCAAAGCATTAATTAGTAAATTGCATGCTGTTTTTGTGAGGTATTATGCAAAATTGACCTCAACATGTACATGAATATTCGCCTTGGGTAGCCTATTGAAGGCCTTAGCATTTCCTTGATGCTCAAATAAATTGTATTGAATTGCTTGATGTAGTATAAAATGTGCATGACCATTGTGTATTCAAGCTAAAGAGTGGCCATATGACCATTTAAAATCCTTGTCATATTCGCCATAAGCAAGCACAATGAGGTTTTAATAAATTGAATTTGTTTGAATTAGCTCAAGAGCTAAGAGGGCCACAATTGGACAAGGGAAGGAAAAGGTGATCGAATAGCCGAAAAAGCCGCTCGACAACATCCGAGGTAAGTCCTCAAGAAGTGACCTTACTTGAATTATGTGAGATGAAATATGGATGTGTATGATTATTGATTATGTGTGTATGAGTATTTGAATTCCACCCGGCTAAGTCCCGGCGAATATGCTAATGATTATAATTGTGTTTGAGCCTTAGTAACGAAAAATGAAATATGTATGTCCAATGATTATTGATGTATGTGTGCATGAGAAATTGAATGATATCTGGGCTAAGCCCAAGACAATTATGTTGAAATTATATCCGGTTAAGACCAAGGCAATTGTGCTAGTGGCTATATCCGGCTAAGACCAAGGCATTCGTATGAAGTTATTCTATCCGGCTAAGACCAAGGCATTTGTGCACGTGATTATATCCGTTATATTCAAGAATCTTGGGCTGAGGTGAGTGTTGGTTGCTGTAATGAATTCAATTAGTACACTCGAAAAGCCCAAAGGATAAGGTACGTTATATGTGCATTGAAAGTCGACATGTTTGAGCAACATTCGCTCAATCGACTAATGAATTTCAGTTATTGAATTGATTGATACTTTGTGAAATTATATAATGATGAAGTGTGAAGTAAGAATGTGTATTAATGAAATGATGCATTTGGCTATGTGAATGTATTGCTGTAATTAGAGTTGATTATATTCCTTGAGACTTACTAAGCATAAAATGCTTACCCCGCTGTTTTGGCTCTCGCTTTCTAGATTTCGTCAAGCAATCGGATTTGTGATCGTTGAAGTCAAGTCATCCACACTATCAAGCCTCCATTTTGGTATAAATTTTGGTTGAACTTGAGATGGCATGTATAGGACTACCTCTTGTTTGTTAAATATGTTGTAATGTAAGTATGTACGGCCATGCTAAAATGGCTTGAAAAAGGAAGCATGAACTTAGACTAATTGTGGTTTGTATGTATATATTTGGTGTCATGATGTGGCTATGGCTTGAAATGGGAATGTTGGTCATATGATCAGCCATTGGCATGGTTAAAATGATCATATATGAACCTATGTATGGCAAGACTAGTTGGTTCATGGAGACTACCAAATAGGTAAGCCCTACCTTAAAAACAGATGCTGCCAGCTGCAGTGGCGTGAATGTGAAAAATCACCAAAATTCATAGGAATGGAATTAAATAGTGAATAAGCTATGTAAATGAACCTTGATGAGTCTATTTTCTTATGGAAGAAACGAAATGGTCATAGGAGTTACAGGTTATGAGATATTAAAGCTATTGTGAGACAGGGCCAGAATGGTTTCTGGGTTCCTGTCGCAACTTTAAAATTCACTATAAATTATCCAAAAAGAATTAGAGACATACCTTATATGTACAGATTCCATTTTGAGTCTAGTTTCATTAGAAACAAACGGCACCAGCATTAAAGCCCTGTACAGAGAGATATTCAAGTTATACCGCGAAGGTCAGAGCAGTCGATCCCTGTAACATGGGTGACTTTAACTAATAAACTGTACCAATTGGCCCGACCAAAATTCTAGAAATAAATCCATGGATGGATATATGAGTCTAAATTCAGGGAAAATTTACAAAACCAGTTTCCAAGTTTTGAAACTCGAGATATGATTTTTAAGGCGACAGTGACGCAGTTTTTCCAGCCTGACTGGAAATGTCCAATGGATGGGCAAAACAAGTGAACTTGGCTTGCTAACCCCTCGTGTCCGACACCGGCGATGGTCTCGGGTTCGGGGTGTTACAATCTACACTATCAAAGCCTCCATTTTGGTATAATTTTTGGTTGAACTTTGAAATGGCATGTATAGGACTACCCCTTGTCGGTTCAATTGTGATGTGATGTATATGTGTACGGCCATGCGAAAATGGCTCGTAGAAGTCAAGTACGAACTTGGACCATTTGTGATTTGTATATATATATATATATGGTTTCATGATGTAATTATGGATTGGAAATGGGAGTGTTGGTCACATGATCAGCCATTGGAATGGCTAAAATGGTCATAGGTGAACCTATGTATGGCAAGACTAGTTGGATCATGGAGACTACAAATAGATAAGACCTACCTTGAAAACAGATGCTGGCAGCAGCAGTGGAGTGGATTTGAAAAATCACCAAAATTTGTAGGAATGGTATTAAATAGTGAATAAGTTATGTAAATTAACCTTGATGAGTCTACTTTCATATGGAAGAAACGAAACGGTCATAGGAGTTACATGTTAAGAGATATTAATGCTATTGTGAGACAGGGCCAGAACGGTTTCTGGGTCCCCCGTCGCAACTTTAAAAATTTACTATAAATTATCCAGAAAGAATAAGGAGTCATGCCTTATATTTACAGATTCCATTTTGAGTCTAGTTTCATTAGAAATAAACAGCACCAGTATTAAAGCCCTGTACATAGAGATATTCAAGTTGTAACGCGCAAAGGTCAGAGCAGTCGATCTCTGTAACATGGGTGACTTTAACTAATAAACTGTACCAATTGGCCCGACCAAAAATTCTAGAAATAAATCCATGGATGGATATATGAGTCTAAATTCAGGAAAATTTACGAAAACAGTTTCCGAGTTTTGAAACTCGAGATATGATTTTAAGGCGACAGTGACGCAGTTTTCCAGCCTGACTGGAAATGTCAAATTGATGGGCTAAACATGTGGATTTGGCTTGTTAACCTCGTGTCCGACACGGCGATGGTCTCGGGTTCGGGTGTTACAATTTTATTGGTATCGAGCCACGGTTTAGTCGATTATAGGACTACCGTGATGTGTTTGGGGTCTAGCTATACATGCCATTAAATGATGAATCGATAGTGTGGTGATTTCGACAATTTGACTTTGTGTTGTTTATAGTAATGGATCCCGATCCCAACCGAGCGATAGCTGATGATGTGGAGAGTGTGGCGCTGCTCCCCGCAAGGGGACAGGGCCAGCGGACTCTCAACCTATGGCCAGAATCCGAATGATGAGGCTAGGCAAGCCTTTTATAGTGTGATGAATGAATGGTTTAACCAATACATTCGAACTAACATGGTCGTTCCACAACCTCTATTCCCGACAAATGCAACCCAAGACCTACAATACCTCCCAGAACTACCAAATAAGGTCAAGTAAGCCCCAATGATAGGATTTGAAAACATGGGGCCACTGAATTCAAAGCTACGGATGATGATGATGCCGAGCGAGCTGAATTTTGGTTGGACAACACTATCCGGGTGCTCGATGAGCTATCTTGTACACCGATGAGTGCCTAAAGTGTACCATCTCCTTGCTACGATTCCGCCTACTATTGGTGGAGTACTCGACTGTGGTGCCTAGAGAGCAAGTGACTTGGGAATTCTTTCAAACCAAGTTCAAAAAGTATATCACGAGATTCATCGACCAAAAGCGAAGGGAATTTCTTGATCTTAAGCAAGGTTCTATGTCGCCATCATCACTTAACGAAAATTTGTGAGGCTTAGCCGACGCTGAGAATGCATTTCGTCCGCTATTATGTGTAAACACTTGAGGATGGGCTGAATGATGATATAAGGATGTTCGTTGGCATTCACGAAATACGAGAGTTCAGAGTACTTGTTGAGCGAGCTTGTAAAGTCAAGAGCTTAGAAAGGAGAAACAAAAGCTGATGTGGGAATTGGAGAATTCGAAGAGGTCCTCGGAAAGTCTCTTCAACAGCATCAAGAGATTTCGAGATGATGTGAGCTGGTCTAGAGGCGCCGGGCTTTTCTAGACGAGGACGCGATCGACTTCGTGACCACGAGTCACTTGATCGCCAGATGGTGGAAATGATCGCCGAGAGAAGGCAGAGTGTCCGCATTGTGGCAAATGGCATTCGGGAGCTGTTGGTTCCGTGATCGCCTCGCTATAAGTGTGGATCGGCCGACCACTTTATGAAGGATTGCCGAGGATGCTTGAACAAAATGTAAGTCAAAGTGGAAACCCGGTGCTACCATCGCCGAGATAGGCCACCTAGAAATATAGGCAATGTCAAGTGGCGGTCGAGAGGATCTAGAGATGCTACCATCAGATCCGAGGCTCGTGCTCTCGCTAGGACTTATGCCATACGCCGCACGCCGAGGATGCCGCCTCCGATGTCATTACCGGTACTTTCACTCTTTTCAATACTAATGTGATTGCTTTGATTGACCCCGGTTCTACTCATTTTATATATGTGAAACCTTAGCATCCAAGAAGACTTTGCCTATTGAGTCTACTAAGTTTGTAATTCGTGTCAAACCCTTGGGTCATTATGTGCTTGTCAACAAAGTGTGCAAGAAAAGTCCCCTAGTGTTCCGAGGTTCTTGTTTTCCCATGGACTTGATGCTTTTGCCGTTCGATGAATTCGACGTTATTCTTGGTTTGGATTGGTTGACCATGCACGATGCGGTTGTAAATTGCAAAAGCAAGACTATCGATTTGAGGTGCGCGAATAATGAGATAATTCGGTTGAGTCTACGGACTTAAAGGGGTTGCCACCGTAATATCGCAATGTTGGCCCGAAATATGTAAAAAAGGGTGCAAAGCGTACCTTGCGCGACGTGCTCGATGACAAGGAATCGTAAAAGAAACCCGAATCTGCGTCCGTGGTTTGTGAATACCGGATGTTTTCCCAAGAATTGCCGGTTTACCACCTGCTCGGGAAATAGATTTTGGCATCGAATTGGTACCGGTACCACTCCAATTTCGATAGCTCAGATCGTATGGCACCAACGGAATTAAAGGAGTTGAAAGCTCGGTTGCAAGAATTGGTGGATAGAGGTTTTGCTCGCCCGAGTTGTTCGCCTTGGGTGCGCCGGTGTTGTTTGTGAAAAGAAGGATGGAACCATGAGGTCGTAGATCGACTATCGCCGCTTAATAAAGCGACGATAAAGAACAAATATCCGTTACCACGATCGATGACTTATTCGATCAACTGAAGAGCCTCGGTGTTCTCAAAAATAGATTTGAGATCGGGCTATTATCAATTGCGAATCCGAGATTCTGACGCACCCAAGACCGCCTTGAATCGAGATATGGTCACTATGAGTTCCTAGTGATGCCGTTTGGGCTTACTAATGCCCTCACGGTATTTATGGATTTAATGAATCGGATCTTCGACCATATTTGGATCGATTCGTAGTCGTGTTCATTGATGACATCTTGGTCTATTCAAGGAATGAGACCGAACATGTCTGAACACCGAGGTTAGTGCGCAAATTTTACGGGATAATCAATTATATGCTAAGTTCAAAGAAGTGTGAGTTCGTTAAGAGAGGTTAGCTTCTTGGGTCATGTGGTATCTCAGACGGGTATTCGAGTCGACCAATAAAATTTCAGCCATACTTAATTGGAAGCCTCGAGAAATATTAATGAGGTTCGAGCTTTTGGGGCTTGCTTGCTTATTATCGACGATTTGTAAAGGTTTCTCAACGATAGCCACGCCGATGACGGCTACTCCAAAAGGATGTTAAGTTCGAATGGACGGAGAAATGTCGAAAAGTTTCGATCAATCAAAACTTATTTGACTGAAGCCCCAATTCTAGTGCAACCCGAATCCGCAAAAGAGTTTGTCATCTATAGTGACGCCTCCTACTTGGGTTAGGTTGTGTATTGATGCAAGAAGGTCGAGTTGTGGCCTGTCGCCAAGGCAATTAAAGCCACATGAGAAAAATTATCCGACCCATGATCTCGAATTGGCGCCATCGATTCGCTTTAAAGATTTGGCGACATTACTTATTTGGTGAGAGGTGCCATGTGTACTCGGATCACAAAAGTCTCAAATATTTGATGACCCAAAGAGACTTAAATCATGACAAAGACGTTGGCTCGACTTCGTTAAAGGATTATGAGTGGTCATTGACTATCACCCGAAAGGCGAATGTGGTTGCGGATGCCTTGAGTCAGAAATCATTATTCGCTTTACGAAGCGATGAATGTGCACTTGTCTGCTCGATCCGACAAGTGTGTTAGTAGTGAATTGAAAGCCAAACCATTATTGATACATCAAATTCGAGAAGCTCGTAAAGTCGACAACGAGTTGGCTGCAAACGGGCCGAGTGTGTTCAACAAGGACTCGGAGTTTCAAATCGATGATGACGATTGTTTGAGGTTCAAAGTCGTCTGTGTTCCAAAGAATTCGAACTCATTTCGATAATTCTCAATGAAGCCCATTGTAGCCTAATGGCAATCCACCCGGGAGTACGAAGATGTACAACGATTTGAAACGCCGGTTTTGGTGGCATGGTATGAAACGAGACATCTCCGACTTTGTTTCGAGATGTTTAATATGTCAACAAGTGAAAGCGGAACATTAAGTGCCTTCGAGATTACTTCACCAATCACGATACCGAATGGAAATGGGATCGACTCACAATGGACTTTGTATCCGGACCGCCATTGTCGTGAGTAAGAAGGATGCGGTTTGGGTCGTGGTAGATAGATTGACTAAGTCGGCTCACTTTGTCCCCGACGTCTGGATTTTTCAATGGACAAATTAGCCGAATTGTACGTTCTCGATTGTGAGATTACACGGGTGCCTATTTCCATCGTGTCGGATAGAGATCCGAGATTTACCTCGCGATTTTGGAAAAAGTTGCAAGAAGCTTTGGGTACCAAGTTGCATTTCAAGACCGCCTTTCACCCCCAAACCGTGGTCAATCCGAGCGGATAATTCGAGATATTTGAGGATATGTTGAGATGTTGCATCCTCGAGTTTAGTGGTTCATGGGAACGGTATTTGCCGTTGATTGAATTCGCCACAACAACAAATTTCAATCAAGTATTAAGATGGCACCCTACGAGGATTTGTACGGTCGTAAATGCCGTACACCATTGTTTTGGACCGAGCTCTGTGAAAGCAAGATTTTCGGTGGATTTGATTAGAGATGCTGAATGTAGTGAAAGTAATCCGTGAAAGTCTCAAGATAGCCTCCGATCGTCGTAAGTCGACGCGGATCTGAAGCGTAAGGATATCGAGTATCGTGGGTGATAAAGTGTTTCTCAAGGTATCGCTTTGGAAAAAGATACTCGATTCTACCGTAAGGGCAAGTTGAGCCCGAGGTTCATTGGGCCATATGAGATATCCGAGCGAGTCGGTCCAGTGGCATATCGTTTGATTTTGCCCCCTGAACTCGAAAAGGTTCACGATGTCTTTCATGTTTCGATGCTTCGACGCTATAGATCCGATCCATCGCACGTGATTAGTCCATCAGAAATTGAAATTCAAGCTAATATGAGTTATGAGGAAGAACCGATTCGTATCCTATCACGGAAGTGAAAGAGTTATAAACAAGCGGGTTCCGCTAGTGAAAGTGTTATGGCTCAAGCACGGATAAAAGAAGCTACTTGGGAGACCGAGAACTCTATGAAAGAGCGATATCCAAACCTATTTACGGTAAGATTTTCGGGACGAAAATTTCTTAAGTGGGGAGAGTTGTGACATCCCTAATTTGACCCTAGTCGGAAGTGGTGTCGGGACCATTAAACCGAGTCTTATAAGTAATTAAAAGTTATATTCTATGTTTATGATGTTAGCAAATGCATGTGTGAAAGTTGCATGCATTAATTTGATCATTTCTATGTGAATTTATTAAGATGGACTTATATGAAACATTGTTGAAAGGTGATAGGCCAATCTTCAATGGTCTAATAGTATATGCATGCAAAAGAATGGTTTTGCATGTCAATTTACCCAAAGAGAAGGAAGTGGCCGCCATGGTGATGAAGATGGGCAAAAGAAAACATGTCTTAAACATGTTTTGCTAGTGGTGGATGTTAGAAATAATAAAATAAGAGCATGGGTAAAGAAATGAAAAAAAATGAGTGTGGATGCTTTCCCCCCTTGTGCAGTACATGAGAGAAACAAAACAAAGAAAAAAATTTTTTGTTCATCTATTTTCACTCTCCTTTTGGCCGAAAATACTATGGATAAGGAAGGAGTTTTGCTTCATACTTGGTTTGGAAGAGGATTAGGAAGAGGTTGGCTATACTTGCATCAAGAGTAAGGTATGTTTGAGGTTGTGCCATGAGATTCATGCATGTTTTGGTTGCTAGATTGATGTTCTTGTTAGCCCATGGTTCAAATCTTTGTTATGTCATGGGAATGAAATTCGCCCAAGTGAATATGGTGATAAAGCCATTGCATGCTAAGTGTGAAGCTTCTTGATGATGCATGCAAAGATGGATTGTCTACTCTTGAAATTTTTTGTAGCCATCTTGAGTAAGACTTTGAGTTTTCTTTTTGTTTAACCATGATTGAAGTTGAAAGGGCATGATTGTGATGTATTCGCCATGATGCATTCATGAGCATGGTTCATGCTTCTTGCATGATAGTTAAAATTTGTGTTTTGGATGGCTATGGGCACCTTGAAATTCGGCCATGCACATATATATATATATGTTTGCACATGATGTTTTGGTTATGAAGTAAGTGATGAATATGTTTGTTTAAAGAAGAAAATGTTGAAGAATGTTTGTGAAATTGCAAGTATAATCGGCCATATGAGTGCTTGATGCTATATTATAAGTATTGAGCCACAATATGTAAAACATTAACTAGTAAAATGCATGCTGTTTTTTTGTGTGGTATTAAGTGGATAATTGGCCTCAAATTGGACATGTATATTCGCCTTAGGTAGCCTATTGATGGCCTTAGCTTTTCCTTGATGCTTGAATGAATTGTATTGAATTGCTTGATGTAGTATAAAATGTGCATGACCATTGTGTATTCAAGCTAAAGGGTGGCCATATGACCATTTAAACTCCTTGTCATATTCGCCATAAGCTAGCATAATGAGGTTTTAATAAATTAAATTTGTTTGAATTAGCTCAAGAGCTTAGAGGGCCACAATTGGACAAGGGAAGGAAAAAGTGATCGAATAGCCGTAAAAGCCGCTTCGACAACATCCGAGGTAAGTCCTCAAGAAGTGACCCTACTTGACTTATGTGAAATGAAATATGGATGTGTAATGATTATCGATTTATGTGTATGAGTATTTGAATGATACCCTGCTAAGTCCCAAGGCGATTATGCTAGTGATTACCTTTGTGTTTGAGCCTTAGTAACGAAAATGAAACATGAATGTCTAATGATTATTGATGTATGTGTGCATGAGCAATTGAATGATATCCGGCTAAGTCCCAAGACATTTATGCTGGAAATTATATCCGGTTAAGACCAAGGCAATTGTGCTAAGCGGCTACATCCTGCTAAGACCAAGGCATTCGTGCAAGTCGTTCTATCCGGCTAAGACCAAGGCATTCGTGCACGTGGTTATATCCGGTTGTATTCAAGAAGCTTGGGCTGGAGGTGAGTGTTGGTTGCTGTAATAAATTCAATTAGTACGCTCGAAAAGCCCAAAGAATAAGGTATGCTTATATGTGCATTGGAAAAGTCGACATGTTTGAGCAACATTCGCTCAATCGACTAACGAATATCAACTATTGAAGTGGTTGATACCTTGTGAAAGTATATAATGATGAAGTGTGAAGTAAGAATGATTATGTGAATGTGTATTAATGAAATGATGCATTTGGCTATGTGAATGTATTGCTTTAATTAAAGCTGATTTTATTCCTTGAGACTTACTAAGCATAAAAATGCTTACCCCTGCTGCTTTGGCTCTCTGTTTTATAGATTTTGCTCGATAGCAATCGGATTCGGGATCATTAAAGTCAAGTCATCTACACTATCAAAGCCTCCATTTTGGTATAATTTTGGTTGAACTTTGAAATGGCATGTATAGGACTACCCTTGTCGGTTCAATTGTGATGTGATGTATATGTGTACGGCCATGCGAAAATGGCTCGTAGAAGTCAAGTACGAACTTGGACCATTTGTGATTTGTATATATATATATATGGTTTCATGATGTAATTATGGATTGGAAATGGGAGTGTTGGTCACATGATCAGCCATTGAATGGCTAAAATGGTCATAGGTGAACCTATGTATGGCAAGACTAGTTGGATCATGGAGACTACAAATAGATAAGACCTACCTTGAAAACAGATGCTGGCAGCAGCAGTGGAGTGGATTTGAAAAATCACCAAAATTTGTAGGAATGGTATTAAATAGTGAATAAGTTATGTAAATGAACCTTGATGAGTCTACTTTCATATGGAAGAAACGAAACGGTCATAGGAGTTACATGTTAAGAGATATTAATGCTATTGTGAGACAGGGCCAGAACGGTTTCTGGGTCCCCTGTCGCAAATTTAAAAATTTACTATAAATTATCCAGAAAGAATCAGGAGTCATGCCTTATATGTAAAGATTCCATTTTGAGTCTAGTTTCATTAGAAACAAACGACACCAGTATTAAAGCCCTGTACAGAGAGATATTCAAGTTGTAACGCGCAAAGGTCAGAGCAGTCAATCTCTGTAACATGGGTGACTTTAACTAATAAAATGTACCAATTGGCCCGACCAAAAATTCTAGAAATAAATCCATGGATGGATATATGAGTCTAAATTCAGGGAAAATTTACGAAAACAGTTTCCGAGTTTTGAAACTCGAGATATGATTTTTAAGGCGACAGTGACGCAGTTTTCCAGCTTGACTGGAAATGTCAAATTGATGGGCGAAACATGTGGATTTGGCTTGTTAACCCCTCGTGTCCGACACCAGCGATGGTCTCGGGTTTGGGGTGTTACAGTTTCGAGCTTGAAGGGTGATTGTTTTGTCTCCCACTCGGAGTGTGAGTTCACCTGTGCCAACATCAATGATGGTTTTAGCAGTTGCTAAGAAGGGCCTCCCTAAAATCAAAGGGGTGTTATTATCCTCCTCTATGTTTAGAACAACGAAATCAACGGGAAATATGAACTTATTTACTTTCACTAGTACATCTTCAATAATACCTCTAGGAAATCTTATAATTTTATCTACCAATTGAATGCTCATCCTAGTTAGTTTAGATTTCCCAAGACCTAGTTGGTTAAACATTTTGTAAGGCATGACGTTAATACTAGCCCCTAAATCAGCTAATGCATGATTTATGTCTAAACTACCAATTAAGCAATAAATTGTAAAACTCCCTGGATCTTTCAATTTGTGTGTGACAGCCCTAGAGTGACCCTAGTCGGAAAGCGGTTTCGAGACTGCTAAACCGAGTCACCAAATTATTTGAATACAATATTTATTGTCTAAAATATGTGATTATGAATGTGTGAAAGTTTTAAGTTTCGATTTAGTAAATTTCATGTGAATTTAGTCAATAGGACTTGTGTGACACTTTTGAAATGTGATAGGCTAATCTATAAGGATCTAATAGTGCATGTAATCAAAAGGGAGGACTTGCATGTCAATTTCCCCCTTTTTAATTGCTAGTGCCGGCCATGACAAAGGATTATGGGCAAAACATGTCATAGACATGTTATGTTGGTGCATCATGGGAGGAAAAAAAATAAATTAATGAGTATGGGTAATAAAGAAATGGAAAAGAAAAAAAAAAGAAAGAATGTGTGAGTGTTACCCCCCATTGCCGTGAGTTGAAGAAAAGAAAAAAAAATTTGTTCATCCTTTTTCATTTCTTTTGGCCGAAAATTCTAAGGAAGAAGGAAGGAGTTCTTGCTTCATGTTTGGTTTGGAAGAGGATTAGGAGGAGGTTTGGCCATACTTGTATCTAGATTAAGGTATGTTTGAGGTTGTGCCATGAGATTCATGCATGTTTTTAGTTGCTAGCTTGAGTTCTAATTAGCCCATGGTTCAAATCTTTGCTATGTCATGGGGATGATATTCGGCCAAGGTGGATTTTGTGTTAATGCCATGGCATGTTAAATATGAAGCTTGCTAATGATACATGTGATGGTGGATTGATGGCTCTTGGACCTTCTTTTTAGCATTTTTGAGTGAGACATTAAGTTCTTTGTTTAACCATGACCAAAATTGAAATGGTATGGTGTTGTGATGTATTCGGCCATGGTATATCCATAAGCATGATTTATGCTTATTGCATGATAGGTAAGATTTGTGTTTTGGATATATGTTTATATTTGGTTATAATCAACTTGTGATTCGGCTCTTGTATATATATATATATATGTTTGCACATGATGTATTGGTATGACATATATACTATCTCAAGGTATATATTTACATATGACGATGTTTCGGTTATGAAGTAAATGATTGATGCGTATTGAGTTACAATATGGAATGCGTTAGTTAGTAAACTGTATGCCATTTATGTGTGGTATTAAGTGTATAATTGGCCTCAACATGGACATGCATATTCGGCCACATGAGGTGGATTGGTGTGCATGCATTCGGTTAGAGGCAAGCATATTGATGCCTATTCTTGGCTTAGATAATCGGCTAAAAGAGAGTGTGGACTATTGTGTTGAGTTAGATTCATGATTTTGTACATATGTGACTTTAATGTCTAATGAATATATATGGGCTAAGTACCTTGAGTTCCTCTTTTTGATACTCAAATGATTAAATCAATTTAATTGTCAATTTAAGCTCAAGAGCAACAGGGAACTAAATCCGATAAAGGGAAGGAAAAAGTGGTCGAATAGCCATCGAAATCGTTCGACAACATCTGAGGTAAGTTTTCGAGTAATGGAACTTAAATTATGATTCGATTGAATTATGTCTTAAGTAAATCAAAATCATGCTCTTTGTATGTGGCTATTGAGCCGAAATTGTAAATATGATAAGTGTCTTGTGTTAAGCTTTGGTAATGAAAATGAAATATGGATGTGTCATGATTTATTGATATATGTGTGCATGGTTCTTGAATGATGTCCGGGCTAAGTCTCAAGGCTCGTGCTAAGTTACTAAATCCGACTAAGATCCAAGGCATTTGTGTGAGTTACTAAATCCGCACTAAGATCCGAAGGCATTTGTGCGAAGTTACTAAATCCGGACTAAGATCCGAAGGCATTTGTGCGAGTTACTAAATCCGGATAAGTCCGAAGGCATTTGTGCGAAGCTACTATAACCGGCTATGTCCCAAGGTATTTGAACGAGTAGCTATATCCGGTGAAACTCCGAAGGTACGTGATTCGGGAATGAATGAACTTGCTGTAAAATTTTCAGTTAATACACTTGTGAAATCCCAACAATGAGGTATGTTTCGTATGTGCTTTGAATTAGTTGAGCCCTTACAAATAAGTATTCGCTCAGTTGATAAATGAGCTATCGGCCTTTGGCTAAGTTGATCTTTTGTGTATGAACATAAGGGTTGGTAATGTGAAGTAAGTATGATATTGAGAATTTGTGCATATGAAATTATCCGTTTAGCTATATGAATGCTATACTTTTGTTGTGCTGGAATCCCTTGCTCAAAACTTACTAAGCATAAATTGCTTACTTCGTTTCTTTGTTTCTCTGTTTTATAGATTTTTGGCTCGTCAGCTATCGGACTCGGGATTTTTGGAAGTCGAAGTCTCCCACACTATCAAAGCCCCCTTTTGGTACAATTTTGGTTGAACTTTGAAATGGCATGTATAGGACCACCCTTTTGTTGTTGGTCATGAACCCTTCGGTATTGTGTAAATTTGGATAGCCATGCGAAAATGGCTTAAATATACTTTGATCATAGCATTATAATCGTTTTGTATGTTGTCCGTCGAGAGGTATGGAGATGTTTGGAAACAATTAGCCATTGGAATGGTTAATCATGATCATACTTTGTGCTATGTATGCAAAAAGGGCTAATTGAATCATGGAAATAATGAAATAGGTAAAGTCTACCTCAAAAGCAGATGCTGACAGCAGCAGTGATGTGAATGTGAAAAATCACTAAAAATAGCAGGAATGGAATTAAATAGTGAATAAATTATGTAAATGAACCTTGATGAATCTACTTTCATATGGAAGAAACGAAACAGTCATATGAGTTGTATGTTAAGAGATATTTAGGTTTTCGTGAAACAGGGCCAGAACGGTTTCTGGATTCCCTGTTCCGACTTTGGAAATTCATTATAAATTAACCAGAGATAAGTAAGAGTCATTCCATATATGTATAGATTCCTATTTGAGTCTAGTTTCTAAAGAAACAAACGGTATCAGTATTGAAGCCCTGTACAGGGAGATATCCAGGTCGTAATGCATGAAGGTCAGTGTAGTCATACCCTGTAACAGGGGAGATTTTAACTAATAAACTGTACTAATTGGATCAACCAAAAATTCTAGAAAAAAAATATGTAGATGGGAATATTAGTCGAGTTTCAGGGAAAAATTACGAAACTGATTTTCGAGTTTTGAAACTCAAGATATGATTTTTAAGGCGACAGTGACGCAGTAACCAGCTTGTCTGGAAAATTTTAAATGGACTGTGAAAATAATTAAGTTAAGTCTGTGTGCATCTTGTGATCAACTCCGGTAACGGACTCGGGTACGGGGTGTTACAATTTTATTGGTATCAGAGCTATGGTTTAGTCAATTCTAGGACTACCGTAATACGTTTGGGTCTAGCTATACATGCCATTTTATGTGATTTTTTGATAGTGTGGTGATTTCTGACATTTGCAAATGTGTTTATTTATAGTAATGGATCCCGATCCCGACCGAGCGGTAGCTAATGATCTTGAGAGTGTAGCGCCTGCTCCCGCATAGGGGACAGCGCCGGCGGACTCTCAACCTAATGCTAGTAATCTAAATGATGAAGCTAGACAAGCTTTCTATAGCGTGATGAATGATTGGTTCAACCAATACATTCGAACTAATATGGCTGTTCCACAACCTCCATTCCCAACAAACACAACCCCCGCACCTACAATGCCTCCGGTAACTGACCAAATAAGGTCAAATAAGCCCCCAATTGATAGAATCCGAAAACACGGGGCTACTGAATTTAAGGCTACGGATAGTGATGATGCCGAGCAAGCTGAATTTTGGTTGGACAACACTGTTCGGGTACTCGATGAGCTATCTTGCACACCCGATGAGTGCCTAAAGTGTACTATCTCCTTGCTATGTGATTACGCCTACTATTGGTGGAATACGTTGACTTCACAGTGCCCAGAGAGCAAGTAACTTGGGAGTTTTTCCAAATCGAGTTTCGGAAAAAGTATATCAGTCAGAGATTCATTGACCAAAAATGGAAGGAATTTCTTGAACTCAAACAAGGTTCCATGTCGGTTACCGACTATGAACGAAAATTTGTGAGGCTTAGCCGGTATGCGCGAGAATGCATTTCTTCAGAAGCTGTGATGTGTAAACGTTTCGAGGATGGACTAAATGATGATATAAAGCTGTATGTTGGCATCTTGGAAATCCGAGAATTTGTGGTACTTGTTGAGCGAGCTTGTAAAGCCGAGGAGCTAAGTATGGAGAAAAGAAAAACTGATATGGGAGCAAAGGAGTTTCGTAAGAGGTCTTCGGGGAAGCCCTTCCCACGGTCATCGAAGAAATTTAGAGATGACTTAGGCCGGTCTAGGGACACTTCGGGTTTCTCTAGACGAGATCGCGATCGACCCCCTGTGAGCACACGAGTTACTTCGGTCGCCAGTGTTGGAAATGATCGTCGGGACAGAACGAAATGTCGATATTGCAGTAAATGGCACTCGGGGAGTTGTAGATTCCATGACCGCTCCTGTTACAAGTGCGGGTCAGCCGACCACTTTATCAAAGATTGCCCGAGACTGTCTGAACAGAACGAAAATCAAAGTGGGAAACCTGGTGTTACCACTGCTCGGGGTAAACCATCTAGGAATACGGGCAATGCTAGTGGTGGTCAGAGAGGATCTAGAGATGCTACGACCAGATCCGAGGCTCGCGCTCCTGCTAGGGCTTATGCCATACGCGCACGCAAGGATGCTTCCTCGCCAGATGTTATTACCGGTACTTTCACTCTCTTTGATACTAATGTGATTGCTTTGATTGACCCTGGTTCCACTCATTCTTATATATGCGAAACCTTAGCATCTAGTAAGACTTTACCTATTGAGTCTACTGAGTTCGTAATTCGGGTGTCAAATCCCTTGGGTCGTTACGTGCTTGTTGACAAAGTGTGTAAGAAATACCCCCTAGTAATTCGAGGTTCCTGTTTTCCGGCGGACATGATGCTTTTGCCGTTCGATGAATTTGATGTTATTCTTGGTTTGGATTGGTTGACCATGCACGATGCGATTGTGAATTGCAAAAGCAAGACTATTGATTTGAGGTGCGCAAATAATGAGATAATCCGAGTTGAGTCTACGGACTTAAAGGGGTTGCCAGCTGTAATATCAGCAACGTTGGCCCAAAAATATGTAAGGAAGGGGTGCGAAGCATACCTTGCGTATGTACTTGATGACAAGGAATTGGAAAAGAAACCCGAATCTGTGCCGGTGGTTTGTGAATACCCGGGTGTTTTTCCCAAAGAATTACCAGGTTTACCACCTATTCGGGAAGTAGAGTTTGGTATTGAGCTTGTACTTAGGACTACACCAATTTCGATAGCTCCGTATCGTATGGCACCAACCGAGTTAAAGGAATTGAAAGCTCAGTTGCAAGAGTTGACGGATAGAGGTTTCGCTCGACCAAGTTTCTCACCTTGGGGTGCACCAGTATTGTTTGTGAAAAAGAAGGACGGAACCATGAGGTTGTGCATTGACTATCGTCAGCTGAATAAAGTAACAATAAAGAATAAATATCCGTTACCGCGTATTGATGATTTGTTTGATCAACTAAAGGAGCCTCGGTGTTTTCAAAGATAGATTTGAGATCGGGTTATTATCGATTCTTGGATTCGAGATTCGGACGTACCCAAAACGCTTTGAACGAGGTACAGATCACTACGAGTTCTTCTTGATGCCGTTCGGGCTCACTAATGCCCTCGGTATTTATGGA
This sequence comes from Gossypium arboreum, assembly GCF_025698485.1. Lineage (NCBI taxonomy): Eukaryota > Viridiplantae > Streptophyta > Magnoliopsida > Malvales > Malvaceae > Gossypium > Gossypium arboreum. Next base: position 28,423,842 of record NC_069073.1, on the reverse strand, counting down.
TTTGATGAATCGGATCTTGAGACGATTTGGACCGGTTCGTAGTTGTGTTCATTGATGACATCTTGGTCTATTCAAGAGATGAGACCGAACATCTTGAACACCTAAGATTAGTGTTGCAAATTTTATGGGATAAGCGGTTATATGCTAAGTTCAAATAAGTGTGAGTTCGGTTAAGAGGTTAGCTTCTTGGGTCATGTGGTATCTGCATAGGGTATTCGAGTCGACCGAGCAAAATTTCAGCCATACTTAATTGGAAGCCTCCAGAAATATTCTTGAGGTTCGAGCTTTTTGGGACTTGCTTACTTACCGACGGTTTGTAAAAGGATTCTCGATGATAGCCACACCCATGACGAAGCTACTTTAAAAAGATGTTAAGTTCGATTGGACGGAAAAATGTCAGAAAGTTTTGATCAACTGAAAACTTATTTGACGGAAGCTCCAATTTTAGTGCAGCCCGAATCAGGCAAATAGTTTGTCATCTATAGTGACGCCTCCCTATTTGGGTTAGGTTGCGTATTGATGTAAGAAGGTCGAGTTGTGGCCTATGCGTCGAGACAATTAAAGCCACATGAGAAAAATTATCCGACCCATGATCTCGAATTAGCTGCCATCGTATTCGCCTTGAAAATATGGCGACATTACTTATTTGGTGAGAAGTGCCATGTATTTTCGGATCACAAAAGTCTCAAATATTTGATGACTCAAAGAGACTTGAATCTACGACAAAGGCGTTGGCTTGAGTTGTTGAAAGATTATGAGCTGGTCATTGATTATCACCCAGGAAAGGCTAATGTGGTTGCGGACGCCTTAAGCCAAAAATCACTGTTTTCTTTACGAGCGATGAATGTACACTTGTCTATTCTACCCGACAATGTGTTAATAGCCGAATTAAAGGGCAAACCATTATTGATTCATCAAATTCGTGAAGCTCAGAAAGTCGATGATGAGTTGGTTGCAAAACGGGCTGAATGTGTTTCGAATGTGGAATCGGAGTTTCAAATTGATGATGACGATTGTTTGAGGCATAGAAATCGGTTGTGTGTTCCAAGAAATTCAGAACTCATTTCGATGATTCTGAACGAAGCTCATTGTAGCCGAATGTCAATTCACCCGGGGAGTACGAAAATGTACAACGACCTGAGACGCCAGTTTTGGTGGCATGGTATGAAACGAGACATTTCTGACTTTGTTTCGAAGTGCTTAGTATGTCAGCAAGTGAAGGCGGAACATCAAGTGCCCATGGGTTTGCTTCAGCCGATCATGATTCCTAAATGGAAATGGGAACGAGTCACGATGGATTTTGTATCTGGGTTGCCAGTGTCGGCAAGTAAGAAAGATGCAATTTGGGTCGTCGTTGATAGATTGACTAAGTCGGCTCACTTTATCCCCGTATGCACGGATTTTTCAATGGATAAATTAGCTGAATTGTATGTTTCTCAGATTGTGAGATTACACGGGGTACCTATTTCTATCGTATCGGATAGAGATCCGAGATTCACCTCACGATTTTGGAAGAAATTGTAAGAAGCTTTGGTCACCAAGTTGCATTTTAGCACCGCTTTTCATCCACAAACCGATGGTCAATCCGAGCGGATAATTCAAATACTCGAGGATATGTTGAGATGCTGTGTAACACCCCTAACTCGTGACCGACGCCGGTGTCGGACACGAGGGGTTAACGAGACAAATCCTCTTAAAGTACCGACCAATTTGGCATTTCTGGACAGGCTGGAAAACTGCGTTACGTCGCCTTAAAATCATATCTCGAGTTCCAAAACTCGGAAACTGCTTTCGTAAATTTTCCTGAATTTAGACTCATATACCCATCCATGGATTTATTTTAGAATTTTGGTTGGGCCAATTGGTACAGTTTATTAGTTAAATTCACCCATGTTACAGGGATCGACTGCTCTGACCTCCGCGCGTTACAACTTGAATATCATTCTGTACAGGGCTTTAATACTGGTGCCGTTTGTTTCTAATGAAACTAGACTCAAAATGGAATCTGTAAATATAAGGCATGACTCCTAATTCTTTCTGGATAATTTATGGTAAATTTTCAAAGTCGCGACAGGGGACCCAGAAATCGTTCTGGCCCTGTCTCACGAGAACTTTAATATCTCCCAGTATACTGCTCATATGGTCGTTTCGTTTCGTCCATATAAAATAGATTCATCAAGGATCAGTTCCATAATTTACTCACTATTTAATTCTACTTATACTATTTTTAGTGATTTTTCAATCTCATCTCACTGCTGCTGTCCGCAACAGTTACTGCAGTAGACTATGCCAATTTCATGAATTTTTCCTTGGCCTTAATCATCCATCATACATGACACAAATTATGGCCACCTTAACAAAATTTGAGTTTCTAAGACTCGTGGCTATAGGTTCTAGCATCCCACTCGGCGACCACATAGGCCATTTTCACATGGCTTAAAGTTTACAACCCACAATTCGACAAAATATAATAGCCTATACATGCCAAATGTTCTTCAACAACAAAAAAACAATACCACAAGATTTCAGCGGTGTGATGACTTCAACGACGGTTCCGAGCACGCAACAATACGAGTCCAAGAGACCTAAAATGGGTGACAAGAAAACACCGAGTGAGTTTACAACTCAGTAAGTCATAAGCATTCGTCAATCCACTGATAAAGTTACTACTACATGTACAACAAATGAGGCTAGGTACTCGTCCATATCGAATCTATACCATAATACCTCGGACCTTTCGGTCCAATCTCGTACCAATTCATACATCCACATTTCATATTCTACACAACAAGGTAATCGAAGCATTTTTACACATTAACTCATTTTCCAGCACAACCATACAATTTCAATCATCACATAGATTTAAGGCTTACCAAATTCAACCCCAAGCATGAACGTATTACCTATTCGTCATGAGCTCAAGGTACTTACCCGATCCGCTGTCCGTGATCAACTCGATAATATCGCACACTCAGTGCCAATAGTGATGCAAAAGCATATAATAAGTCCGCACACTTAGTGCTATATAATCAGCTCGCACACATAGTGCTATATAATCAAATTCGCACACTTAGTGCTGTACAAATTTTAAACACGCACACTTAGTGCCAATCTTGTCACCGTGTCCATTTATACCGCACACTTAGTGCCAAGACCAATACTTTATGCATTTTACTACCTTTATACATTCAACGATGGCATCATTCCATACACATACATTTCCACTTACACATCAATTCATTAAACACAATTGCATATATATTATGATCATTTAAATCAATACCAAATATATGCTTTATGACTTACCTCGGATGTTATCGCACGTCTTCAACGGCTATTCAATTACTTTGTCTTTCCCCTTGTCCAACTTTGATCCTTTGAGTTCTTGAGCTAAATCAAACAAATTTACTTCTCAATCAAACACACACATACGGCAATCATATTTTGCTTTTAACACATTCGGTCACTTGGGTGACCTATTTAACTTTCAAACATTCATTTTAAATTCTTAGCTAAATAATGCCGAATACCATTAACTACTAATGCCACACACTCACGTATGCATAAAATTAACCCTTACATGACCTATAGCTAATTCGGTCATTCGTCTTTCAAGCTTATCAAGCTTCATATCATGCTTCCTTGGCGAATATACATATAAGCACAATGTAGCATTTTATTCATTTCATGATACATTCGGCCTTGGCATAATTTTCATTAAAATCCTATTAGCCACTTTTAAAATGCTAATGTTACAAGAAAGGTTACCCAAATTCACATTCGGCAACTACACATACACAAGCCAATTTTTCTTCCTATCATCAAATTTAACACGAATCACAAACTTAAACCCTCAATAGCTACTATGGTCGAATAGATCCTTTCAATTCCATTTAACTACCATAAATTTAAAGTATTTAAATCAAGTTCATGAGTTTCTAATGCAAGAATTAGGCCAACCTACTAACCTTAACACCCACATTCGGCAAGTGACCACATGCACACTCTCATAGCCGAATTTCCATATTACCAAAATCCTCAATACACATATTCCCCTTATTCAACTTTAATCTAAGCTCCCTACTCACAAAACACAAGGAATAGAAATCATCTTCTAAGTTTCCTACCTTAGCCGAATGGCCAAATCACCACAAGGATCTAAATACACACATGGGCTCAATCAAAGACCTATCCATCAACTAAATTTTTATGAAATCTCAAAGAATTTACTTAAAACTTACCTCAATCAAACAAGTAGAAGACCGAATACCTAGCTTCTTCTCCCCCCTTTTTCTCTTCCTTTAGTTCATGACAAGAAGAACAAAACATAACCAAATTTCTCCTTTCTTCCTTTTATCAATTTCCCCTCTTCTATTCGGCCAAGACACCAAGGATGAGCAACAAAACTTTTTTTTTTTTCTTTCTTTCTTTGCTTTTGTTTCTCTCATGTACGGCAAGGGGGGGGGGAAAGCATCCACACTCTTTTTTTTTTTTGTTATCATCATTTTCCTTTTTTCCATTTCTTTAATGCTAACTTTCTTATTTTATTGTTTCCTACATGCATCACTAGCCTAACATGTTGGAGACATGTTTCCACCCATAGCATGGTAGGCCATCTTGCTTCATTTTGGCTAATTTGACATGCAAGGACAACACCTTCCCACATGTATTAATAGGCCACCTTACATTTGCCTAGCACATTTCTAAATTTTCTCACATAAGTCCTATTTGATAAAAATTCACTTACAATTAACAAAATCCAAACATGAAATTTTCACACATGCATGTATACATATAATGAGCATCAATTATGATGGTTAATTATTTTATGACTCGGTTTAGTGGTCCCAAAACCACTTTCCTGGCTAGGGTCAATTTAGGGATGTCACAACTCTCCCCCACTTAAGAAATTTTCGTCCCCGAAAATCTTACCGGTAAATAGGCTCGGGTATCGCTCTTTCATAGAGTCCTCAAGTTCCCAAGTGGCTTCTTCAATTCCGTGTTTATGCCACAACACCTTCACTAACGGGATTTTCTTATTGCGTAACTCTTTTACTTCACGCATCATAATGCGAACGGTTCCTCTTCATAGCTCAAATTAGGTGAATCTCAATCTCGGATGGAGCAATTACGTGCGATGGATCAGACCTATATCGTCGAAGCATTGAGACATGAAAAACATTGTGAATCTTTTCGAGCTCAGGGGGCAAAATCAAACGATACGCGACTGGACCGACTCGTTCGGATATCTCATATGGACCGATGAACCTCGGACTCAATTTGCCCTTACGGCCAAATCTAAGCACTTTCTTCCGGGTGAGACTACGAAATACCTTGTCTCCAACCCGATATTCAATATCTTTTCTTTTCAAATCCGCATACGACTTTTGGCGATCCGGCGACTTTCAAACTTTCACGAATTACTCGAACTTTTGCTCGGCATCCTTAACCAAATCAACCTCAAGATTTTTCCTTCACTAAGTTCGGTCCGAGATAATGGGTACGGCATCTACGACCGTATAAAGCCTCGAAAGCGCCATCTTAATACTTGATTGAAAGCTATTGTTGTGGCGAATTCAATCAAAGGCGATACTGCTTCCCATGAACCGCTAAACTCAAGGATGCAACATCTTAACATATCCTCGAGTATTTGAATTATCCGTTCGGATTGACCATCGGTTTGGGGTGAAAAGTGCTAAAATGCGTTTGGTACCCAAAGCTTCTTGCAATTTCTTCCAAAACCGCGACGTAAATCTTGGGTCTCTATCCGACACGATAGAAATAGGTACCCCATGCAATCGAACAATTTGGGAGACGTATAATTACGCCAACTTATCGGCGTAAAATCCGTGCAGACGGGATAAAATGAGCAGACTTGGTCAGTCTATCAACAATGACCCAAACCGAGTCTTTCTTATTCTGAGTCAATGGTAACCCAGACACAAAGTCCATTGTTACTCGATCCCATTTCCATTCGGGTATCATGATCGGCTGAAGTAATCCCGATGGCACTTGATGTTCCGCTTTCACTTGTTGACATATCAGACACCTTGAAACAAATTCAGAAATGTCTCGTTTCATACCGGGCCACCAAAATTGGCGTTTCAGGTCATTGTACATCTTCGTACTCCCCGGGTGGATTGCCATTCGGCTACAATGGGCTTCGTTCAAAATTATTGGAATAAGTTCCGAATTCTTTGGGACACACAGACGACCCTTGAACCTCAAACAATCGTCATCATCGATTTGAAATTCCGAGTCCTTGTTCGGAACACACTCATCCCGTTTTGCAACCAACTCATCGTCGACTTTCTGAGCTTCACGAATTTGACGTATCAATAATGGTTTGGCTTTCAATTCAGCTACTAACACATTGTCGGGTAGGATAGACAAGTGTACATTCATCGTTCGCAGAAGCAAATAGTGATTTCCGGCTTAAGGCATCCGCAACCACATTAGCCCTTCCCGGGTGATAATCAATGACGAGCTCATAATCCTTTAACAACTCGAGCCATCGCCTTTGTCGCAGATTTAAGTCTCTTTGGGTCATCAAATATTTGAGACTTTTGTGATCCGAATACACATGGCACTTCTCACCAAATAAGTAATGTCGCCATATCTTTAAGGCGAATACGATGGCAGCCAATTCGAGATCATGGGTCGGATAATTTTTCTCATGTGGCTTTAGTTGCCTCGACGCATAGGCCACAACTCGCCCTTCTTGCATCAATACGCAACCCAAACCAAGTAGGGATGCGTCACTATAAATGACAAACTCTTTGCCCGATTCGGGTTGCACTAGAATTGGGGCTTCATCAAATAAGCTTTCGTTGATCGAAACTTTTCGACATTTCTCCGTCCATTCAAACTTAACATCCTTTTGGAGTAGCTTTCTCATTGGCGTGGCTATCGTCGAGAAACCTTTTACAAATCGTCGGTAATAACCGCAAGCCCCAAAAGCTCCTAACTTCGGTAACATTCCTTGGTGGTTTCCAATCGACTATGGCGAAATTTTGTTCGGGTCCACCTCGACACCGATCACGACACCACGTGCCCCAAAAGCTAACCTCTTTCAACCAAAATTCACATTTATTGAACTTTATGTATAATCGCTTATCTCGTAAGATTTGCAACACTAGCCTCGGTGTTCAAAGATGCTCGCCATCATCTCTCGAATAGACCAAAATATCATCGATAAATACAACTACTGAACCGATCCAAGTATGGCCTGAAAATTCTATTCATTAAATCCATAAACACCGTAGGGCATTAGTGAGCCCAAACGGCATCACCAAGAATTCGTAGTGACCATACCTCGTTCTAAAAGCGGTTTTGGTATGTCCGATTCTGGGACCCTCAACCGATAGTACCCGACCTCAAATCTATCTTTGAAAACACCGAGGCTCCCTTTAATTGATCAAACAAATCGTCAATTCGTGGCAATGGATATTTATTCTTTATCGTCACTTTATTGAGTTGACGATAGTCGATGCACAACCTCATGGTTCCGTCCTTCTTCTTCACAAACAATACAAAGTCGCCCATGGAGAAAAACTCGGTCGAGCGAAACCTCTATCCGTCAATTCTTGCGGTTGAACCTTCAATTCCTTTAATTCCGTTAATGCCATACGACACGGGCTATTGAAATCGGCGTAGTACCCGGTACAACCGATGCGAATTCCACTTCTCGAACCGGTGGCAATCCGGTAACTCCTCGGAAAAACATCTGAATACTCACAAACCACTGGTACCGATTCGAGTTTCCTTTCCGTCTCTTTACTTCCAAACACATACGCAAGGTATGTTTCACACCCTTTTTCACATACCTCCGAAGCGGTCATAGAAGATATTATCGTCGGCGCTCCTTTTAAATCGATGAGACTCGACTCGGACTACCTCATTATTTGCACTCCTCAAATCAATGGTTTTCCTTTGCGATCCACCACGCATCATGTACGGTCACCAATCCATACCAAGAATAACATCGAATTCATTAAATGGTAAAAGCATCGGATCGGTAGGAAACAGATTCTCGAATTATTAGGGGCATCTCTTGCACACTTTATCAACGATACGTATTGACCCAAAGGGTTTGACACTCGAATTACGAACTCGAGAGACTCAACGGTAGAGTCTTCTTGGATGCTAAAGTTTCACATACATATGAATGAGTAGAGCCGGGTCAATCAATGCAATCACACTAGTATCAAAGAGAGTAAAAGTACCAAGGATAACGTCGGGGAGGACGCCTCCTCTCGTGCGGGATGGCATATGCTCTAGCAGGGAGCTCGGGTCTCGGATCGAACAGCCGTGTCGGTGGCTCCCCTCGATTACCACCCCTACCTCCTGAAACCCTCGGGGTCTACCTCTAGTCATCGCCCCACTAGATCTCGCACCTTGCATCTTATTCTTCTCATCTAGCTCCGTGCAATCCCTAATGAAGTGGTCCTTGAACCGCATCCATAACAGCCCTATTAATGACTTACCCCAACATTCACCTAGGTGTCGTCTTCCACATTGGGGGCATTCAGGTCTCTCTTGACGATTATTGCCCACACTAGCTCTCAAGTAGCTCGGAGTCCGTCAATGGTCGGGCTCTAATGGAAATTCCCGCATCGTCCTCGACTTCTTGGTGTCCTCCACGAACCTCTTTACAGCGAGAACGGAGCTTTACTCATCGATCTTTTACGGTAATCTCTTGCTTCAAATTCAGCCTTCTTCTTCTCCTTCCCAAGTTCTTCCGCTTTGCGTGCTCGTTCGACTAGTGTCACGAACTCCTTTATCTCCAAAATTCCCACTAGTAACTTTAACTCTTCATTCAATCCTTCTTCAAATCTTTTGCACATCGCAACCTCATCAGCCACACACTCCCGAAAGCGTCGACTAAGTCTTACGAACTCATGTTCAGATTCAGATCTGATCATCCGCCTTGCTTGAGTTCCAAGAATTCCTTACGCTTCGATCGATGAACCGTTGACTAATGTATTTCTTTCGAAATTGGATTGGAAGAAATCCCAAGTAACTCGTTCATTTGGGACTATGGAAATTAAAGTCCTCCACCAATAGTAAGTCGAGTCTCAACAAGGATATAGCACACTTAAGACATTCGTCGGGTGTGCATGACGATTCATCTAACACTCTAATGGTGTTATCGAGCGAACTCGGCCTTTTCGGCATCATCAAGAACTATGGCCTTGAACTCCTCGCCCCACGCTTCCTAATCAAGTCCACGGTGGTTTACTCACCTCACAGGATCGATGAATCGGAGGCATTGCGGGCTCTTGGGGTGGAGTATTTAAATTCGGGAATGGTTGGACAGTAGGGTTGGTTCGGGCATATTATGCGACCCACTCATTCATCATAGTGAAGAAGGCTTGTTTCGCCCTTCATTTTGATTATTCGCGGATGACCGAGGCTCAACAGCGGTGTCCCTTGCGCAGGAGCAGCCGCTACACTTTCAACGTCATCCGCCAAGGGTCTCTACCCGGGTTCCATCGCTAATCAAAACAAAAATTTCAACCGTCGAAGTCATCACATTATTAAGCACTATCAATTTGGCATGTATAGCTAGACTCACACGCTATGGTGGTCCTAGAACCGACTAAACCTGGCTCGATACCAATAAAATTGTAACACCCTAACTCGTGACCGACGCCGGTGTCGGACACGAGGGGTTAACGAGACAAATCCTCTTAAAGTACCGACCAATTTGGCATTTCTGGACAGGCTGGAAAACTGCATTACCGTCGCCTTAAAAATCATATCTCGAGTTCCAAAACTCGGAAACTGCTTTCGTAAATTTTCCCTGAATTTAGACTCATATACCCATCCATGGATTTATTTTTAGAATTTTGGTTGGGCCAATTGGTACAGTTTATTAGTTAAAGTCACCCATGTTACAGGGATCGACTGCTCTGACCTCCGCGCGTTACAACTTGAATATCTTTCTGTACAGGGCTTTAATACTGGTGCCGTTTGTTTCTAATGAAACTAGACTCAAAATGGAATCTGTAAATATAAGGCATGACTCCTAATTCTTTCTGGATAATTTATGGTAAATTTTCAAAGTCGCGACAGGGGACCCAGAAATCGTTCTGGCCCTGTCTCACGAGAACTTTAATATCTCCCAGTATACTGCTCATATGGTCGTTTCGTTTCGTCCATATAAAATAGATTCATCAAGGATCAGTTCCATAATTTACTCACTATTTAATTCTACTTATACTATTTTTAGTGATTTTCAATCTCATCTCACTGCTGCTGTCCGCAACAGTTACTGCAGTAGACTATGCCAATTTCATGAATTTTCCTTGGCCTTAATCATCCATCATACATGACACAAATTATGGCCACCTTAACAAAATTTGAGTTTCTAAGACTCGTGGCTATAGGTTCTAGCATCCCACTCGACGACCACATAGGCCATTTTCACATGGCTTAAAGTTTACAACCCACAATTCGACAAAATATAATAGCCTATACATGCCAAATGTTCTTCAACAACAAAAAAACAATACCACAAGATTTCAGCCGTGTGATGACTTCAACGACGGTTCCGAACACGCAACAATACGAGTCCAAGAGACCTAAAATGGGTGACAAGAAAACACCGAGTGAGTTTACAACTCAGTAAGTCATAAGCATTCGTCAATCCACCGATAAAGTTACTACTACATGTACAACAAATGAGGCTAGGTACTCGTCCATATCGAATCTATACCATAATACCTCGGACCTTTCGGTCCAATCTCGCACTAATTCATACATCCACATTTCATATTCTACACAACAAGGTAATCAAGCATTTTTACACATTAACTCATTTTCCAGCACAACCATACAATTTCAATCATCACATAGATTTAAGGCTTACCAAATTCAACCCCAAGCATGAACGTATTACCTATTCGTCATGAGCTCAAGGTACTTACCCGATCCGCTGTCCGTGATCAACTCGATAATATCGCACACTCAGTGCCAATAGTGATGCAAAAGCATATAATAAGTCCGCACACTTAGTGCTATATAATCAGCTCGCACACATAGTGCTATATAATCAAATTCGCACACTTAGTGCTGTACAAATTTTAAACACGCACACTTAGTGCCAATCTTGTCACCGTGTCCATTTATACCCGCACACTTAGTGCCAAGACCAATACTTTATGCATTTTACTACCTTTATACATTCAACGATGGCATCATTCCATACACATACATTTCCACTTACACATCAATTCATTAAACACAATTGCATATATATTATGATCATTTAAATCAATACCAAATATATGCTTTATGACTTACCTCGGATGTTATCGCACGTCTTCAACGGCTATTCAATTACTTTGTCTTTCCCTTGTCCAACTTTGATCCTTTGAGTTCTTGAGCTAAATCAAACAAATTTACTTCTCAATCAAACACACACATACGGCAATCATATTTTGCTTTTAACACATTCGGTCACTTGGGTGACCTATTTAACTTTCAAACATTCATTTTAAATTCTTAGCTAAATAATGCGAATACCATTAACTACTAATGCCACACACTCACGTATGCATAAAATTAACCCTTACATGACCTATAGCTAATTCGGTCATTAGTCTTTCAAGCTTATCAAGCTTCATATCATGCTTCCTTGGCGAATATACATATAAGCACAATGTAGCATTTTTATTCATTTCATGATACATTCGGCCTTGGCATAATTTTCATTAAAATCCTATTAGCCACTTTTAAAATGCTAATGTTACAAGAAAGGTTACCCAAATTCACATTCGCAACTACACATACACAAGCCAATTTTTCTTCCTATCATCAAATTTAACACGAATCACAAACTTAAACCCTCAATAGCTACTATGGTCGAATAGATCCTTTCAATTCCATTTAACTACCATAAATTTAAAGTATTTAAATCAAGTTCATGAGTTTCTAATGCAAGAATTAGGCCAACCTACTAACCTTAACACCCACATTCGGCAAGTGACCACATGCACACTCTCATAGCCAATTTCCATATTACCAAAATCCTCAATACACATATTCCCCTTATTCAACTTTAATCTAAGCTCCCTACTCACAAAACACAAGGAATAGAAATCATCTTCTAAGTTTCCTACCTTAGCCGAATGGCCAAATCACCACAAGGATCTAAATACACACATGGGCTCAATCAAAGACCTATCCATCAACTAAATTTTATGAAATCTCAAAGAATTTACTTAAAACTTACCTCAATCAAACAAGTAGAAGACCGAATACCTAGCTTCTTCTCCCCCTTTTCTCTTCCTTTAGTTCATGACAAGAAGAACAAAACATAACCAAATTTCTCCTTTCTTCCTTTTATCAATTTCCCTCTTCTATTCGCCAAGACACCAAGGATGAGCAACAAAACTTTTTTTTTTTTTTCTTTCTTTGCTTTTGTTTCTCTCATGTACGGCAAGGGGGGAAAGCATCCACACTCTTTTTTTTTTTGTTATCATCATTTTCCTTTTTCCATTTCTTTAATGCTAACTTTCTTATTTTATTGTTTCCTACATGCATCACTAGCCTAACATGTTGGAGACATGTTTCCACCCATAGCATGGCCGGCCATCTTGCTTCATTTTGGCTAATTTGACATGCAAGGACAACACCTTCCCACATGTATTAATAGGCCACCTTACATTTGCCTAGCACATTTCTAAATTTTCTCACATAAGTCCTATTTGATAAAAATTCACTTACAATTAACAAAATCCAAACATGAAATTTTCACACATGCATGTATACATATAATGAGCATCAATTATGATGGTTAATTATTTTTATGACTCGGTTTAGTGGTCCCGAAACCACTTTCCGGCTAGGGTCAATTTAGGGATGTCACATGCTGCATCCTCGAGTTTAGTGGTTCGTGGGAGCGGTATTTACCTTTGATTGAATTCGGTTACAACAATAGTTTTCAATCAAGTATTAAGATGGCACCTTACGAGGCTCTGTACGGGCGTAAATGCCGTACGCCATTGTTTTGGACCGAGCTCGGTGAGAGCAAAATTTTCGAGTGGATTTGATTAAAGATCTTTGAATGTAAAGTAAGAATAATACGTGAAAGTCTGAAGGCAGCATCAGATCGTCAGAAGTCGTATGCGGATTTGAAACGAAGGGATATTGAGTATCAGGTGGGAGACAAAGTGTTTCTTAAGGTCTCACCTTGGAAAAAGATACTCAGATTTGGCCGTAAGGGCAAACTGAGTCCGAGGTTCATCGGGCCATATGAGATATCCGAGCGAGTCGGTCCAGTTGTGTATCATTTGATTTTGCCCCTTGAACTTGAAACGATTCACGATGTCTTTCATGTTTCGATGCTTCGACGCTATAGATCTGATCCGTCACACGTAATTAGTCCATCAGAGGTTGAAATTCAAGCCAATATGAGTTATGAAGAAGAACTGATTCGTATCCTAGCACGTGAAGTGAAAGAGTTGCGAAACAAAAGGGTTCCGCTAGTGAAAGTGTTATGGCTCAAACACGGGATAGAAGAAGCTACTTTGGAACCCGAGAACTCTACGAAAGAGCGATACCCAAACCTATTTACCGGTAAGATTTTCGGGGATGAAAATTTCTTAAGTGGGGGAGAGTTGTGGCAGCCCTAAAGTGACCCTAGTCGGAAAGCGGTTTTGGGACCGCTAAACCGAGTCACCAAATTATTTGAATACAATATTTATTGTCTAAAATATGTGATTATGAATGTGTGAAAGTTTTAAGTTTCGATTTAGTAAATTTCATGTGAATTTAGTCAATAGGACTTGTGTGACACTTTTGAAATGTGATAGGCTAATCTATAAGGATCTAATAGTGCATGTAATCAAAAGGGAGGACTTGCATGTCAATTTCCCCCTTTTTAATTGCTAGTGGCCGGCCATGACAAAGGATTATGGGCAAAACATGTCATAGACATGTTATGTTGGTGCATCATGGGAGGAAAAAAAATAAATTAATGAGTATGGGTAATAAAGAAATGGAAAAGAAAATAAAGTAGATGGAAATATGAGTCTAGTTTTAGGGAAAAATTACGAAACTGATTTTCAAGTTTTGAAACTCAAGATATGATTTTTAAGGCGGCAAAGGACGCAAAGAACCAACTTGTCTGGAAATTTTTAAATGGACTGTGAAAATAATTAAGTTAAGTCTGTGTGCACCTTGTGTTCGACTCCGGTTACGGACTCGGGTACGGGGTGTTACATTGTGGGGTAGCTTATTCTGTAGAATAACTGAGCAGACTGCGTTTAGCTCCACATGTGATGTTTCATCCAACTTCCGCTTATTTACTAAAAGCACTTTTAAAAATTTCATTGCATTTGGCATCTACGACAAAGCTTCAATAAACGGTAAGTTAATATGTAATTTTTTCAAAAGTTTGAGGAATTTACCTAATTGTTCGTCTAAGCGGTCTTTCCTTGCCGCGTTAGGGTATGAGACACGAGGTCTATTCACTGTTTTGTCATGAATTACCTCACTTTTACCTTTGCTCACCATAGTTTCTTGCATCAATTCTGGCTCAGGCGCAATGAATCCTTCCTTATCTTGAGTACTAATTGCGCTGAGGTGTTCCCTTGGATTAGGTTCAGTATTACTTGGTAAGCTACCTTGTGGTCATTCGGAGATTAGTTTGGATAGCTGGCCTAACTGAGTTTTGAGCCCTTGGATCGATGCTTGTTGATTCTTAAGTGCTGTCTCGGTATTTTGGAAACGGGTTTCTGATACCGAGATGAATTTAGAGAGCATCTCTTCAAGGTTTGGTTTCTTCTCTTGTTGATAAGGTAGCTGTTGAAAACCCTGAGGATTTTGTGGCTTTTGATTCCCTTGACTACCCCAAGAGAAATTTGGATGGTTCTTCCAACCTGCATTATAATTATTACTATATGGGTTATTTTGAGATCGAAAGTTATTGTTACCCATATAGTTGACTTGTTCCCCTTCGGTTGTAGGATTGAAGGATTGATATTCTGTATGCACTGCTCCTCCACTTGAGTCACACCTCATTACTGGATGTACCTGCATAGAACCAAGTAAACCATCAATCTTTTTATTGAGAAGTTCTACCTGATTTGATAGCGTAGTAACTGAGTTGACGTTATAAATGCCGGCAGTTTTTGTTGGCTTAGTCCTCATGACTTGCCACTGATAGTTATTTAGTGACATTTCTTCAATGAATTCATAAGCCTCTTCAGGTGTTTTGTTATTGATGGTTTCTCCAGCTGCTGCGTCAATCATCTGTCTTGTTGAGGGATTCATACCATTGTAAAACGTTTGAACTTGCAGCCATAGAGGTAACCCATGGTAAGGGCACCATCATAATAGATCCTTGTATCTCTCCCATGCATCAAAAAGTGTTTCTAAGTCCATCTGTATAGAAGAAGAGATATCATTACGTAACTTAGCCGTTTTGGCTGGCGGAAAATATTTTAGTAGAAATTTTTTGGTCATTTGTTCCCAAGTAGTGATGGACCCTCGTGGTAACGAGTTCAACCACTGTTTAGCTTTGTTTCTCAGTGAAAAAGGGAATAACCGAAGGTGAATGGCATCATCAAAAATGTCATTAATTTTGAAAGTGTCGTAAAACTCCAGAAAATTTGCCAAGTGTGTGTTGGGATCCTCATCCTGTAAACCATCAAACTGAACAAACTACTACATCATCTGAATTGTGTTAGGTTTCAGTTAGAAATTATTTACAGCAATAGCAGGTCTAACTATACTTGACTCAATTCCTGTTAAAGAAGGTTTAGCATAGTCATACATAGTACGTGGAGTAGGATTTTGATTAGCCGCAACTGCAAGAGGTAGCTGATTGCCTTGATTTTCAGCCATCTCTTCGGTTGGGGGTTGAGTATCATCTTCTTACTCGTTCTCTGTGTATCTTAAGCTTCACCTTATTTTTCTTTGGCTTCTACGAACGGTGCGATTGATTTCTTCGTCAAAAAGTAATGGTCCCGACGAGTTTCTTCTAGTCATAAACTATAAAAAACATGTAAAGAGAAAGAAAAAGTAAATTAATTAGAAATAATAATAAAATAAAATTAGATTAAATTACAAGAAAAATAAATGGCTAAAGTAATAAAAATTGAGTGTTCCTAATGTTTTAGCTCCCTGGCAACGGCGCCAAAAACTTGATCGCGAGGTTTCGTGATAGGTTTTAAAAATTTATAATTACTCGTTCTTGAACTAACTATTATCGCGATGTAGGCAATTGTACCTATCAAACAGTAGTATAGTTTTAGTAAGACCGGATTGTCGAACCCAAAGGAACTAAAAGTACTAGTAATGACTGTCATTTTATTATCTAGCCTAAGAACAATAGGGTTTTGTTTTAATTAACTAATTATCTAAACTAAGAACGCACAGAGAAAAGAATTGGGGAATTGCCTTTGGGAAAAATCGATTGACTTAAGACAATACCTAAGGAAAAATCCACCTAGACTTTACTTGTTATTCTGGCTCCGAATCGGATGATTTATTGATTCAACTTATTCCGTAGAGATCCCTAAGTTATGTTATTATCCCTATTAAAGACTAATAACGTATAATCCCTAGATTGAAAAACCGAGACTTTTCTCTAATTAACACTCTAGGGTTGCATTAACTCGATCTATGGATCCCCTTATTAGGTTTCACCCTAATCTGGCAAAACCTTGTCACCCTATTTCTAGGCGCGCAATCAACTCCGCTTAAGTATGACAAAAGTACTCTTAGACAGGGTCTATTCCTCCTCTGAATAAGAGCATGTCTTGAATCAGTATCCTGGGATATCAAAACAAGAATTAATAACACATTATTACGAACAAGTTAAATATTTATCATACGATTCAAAAAATAATAACAAGATTCGTCTTAAGTTTCATTCCCCTTAGGTATTTAGGGGTTTTAGTTCATCACTTAATAAGAAAACATCCCAGAAGAATAAAGAATACACAACATAAAGAAAACCCAAAACTCCTGAAAGGAAATTGAGGAGAGATCTTCAGTCTTGATGATGAATCCGGCTTCTGAGATGGATCAACCGACTTCCTTGGAGTAATTCTGTAACGCCCCCTTACCCGAGACCGTCGCCGGAGTCAACCATGAGACATTACCAAACTTATTTTAGCATTTAAACAAGTTCAAACAATTATCATAGTAAACTGTCTATCTGCATCACAGTCGCTAAAAAAAATCATATCTCGAGTTACGAAACTCGAAATCAAATTCCGTAAATTTTTCCTGAAACTAGACTCATATATCTGCTTACTAATTTTTTTCTAAAATTTTTGGTAGGGCAATTAGTACAGTTTATTAGTTATAGTCTCCTCTGTTTTAGGGTTCAACTACTCTAACCCCTGTGCACTACGAATCAAATTTCTTCCTGTACAGAGATCCAATGACCATGTTGTTTGTTTTCATTAAAAATAGACTCAATAAGAAATCCATACATATAAATTCTGAGTCCTAATTATTTTTACATAATTTATGATGAATTTCTAAATTCAAAACAAGGAATCCAGAAATCGCTCTGACCCTGTTTCACCAAAACGTAAATATCGCATAAAATACAACTTTTTCACCTATTTTGTTTCTTCCACATGAAAATAGATTCATTAAGATTAAATTCCATATATTATTCATTATCTAATTCTATCCCTATTATTTTTAGTGATTTTTCAAACTCACATCACTGCTACTGTGTGATTCTATTTTATAGCCAATTTCACCATTTTATGGATTTCCATAGATTAGTTAGCACATGAAGCACACGTGTTATCAAATACAATCTTGATTAGCCACTCCAATAGCCAATAATTCTGAAACATTTTCATGCCATCCATGAGCCATATCATAAGATTATATACACAAAATGATTATAATGCTATACATGCCATATTCTCAAAATATACAAGTCATTATACTGAAATAGTTTGTTGATAGTGTGAGCGTGCCTCCGACCGTTCCCAATCTCCTAGCCGGCTTGACAAAACTACAAAGAATAGAGAGGAAGGAGTAAGCATAATATCTTAGTAAGTTCACATGTAAATAGCAAGTAACATAACCATGCAATAATACGAAATCCACATTTGCATAATATCACCAAAGCATTCATATCATATTTCTCATTCATGATCCTACCATATTATTGTTATATTGAAGTCTCAACCAGAAGGTTAAGTACATACTTGTACAAATTTTCTAATTCACCACACTTACCAACATGTCACCTTCGTTTTAGGTATTCACCTTATCGACTTAAGATTTACCCGTTGAACACATCGGAATATGATTTGAATACACGGATTTCATGCACATAAGTGCCATACCCGCAGCTAGACAAACTCAATAGCCTGCGGAAATTATGTAGCCAAGCTACCATGTAACCCGCCCATAAGTGAACTCAGACTCAACTCAATGAGCTCGAGCGTTCGCATACATAAGTGAACTCGGACTCAACTCAACGAGTTCAGATGCCTAGTTACATCTCACGAACTCGGACTCAACTCAATGAGCTCGAAACTCAAATATCTTAGTGACATGTCACTTGTATTCTAATCTATTCCCAAGGTTCAAACGGGCTTTTACCTCGATCACACATCTTTTCTATCTTCCACGGAATATCGAAACCGATACTCGATAGCAATTCATATTTAACAAGTAGCACACATAATTTGCATATTACTCAATAATAACCACAAAGCATAATATTTCATGATATTAATTATCATATCATATAAATAACATTAAATTACTTAAAATGACAATTATGTTACTACATTTACACCTAAACTTACCTCGATACAGAATAAAGAAAATTTGTAATTTAGTCTACAATCTTTTCCTTTCCCCGATCAAGGTCGATTCCACGTCTTTCTTAGTTATGGAGCTTAGAAGCTTGAAACAAACCCTAGCTATGTAGAACCCTTGAAATTTCATCCTAATGAAGAAGATGGACATATTTTGCCATCTTTTTCCTTTTTTTTAATCTTTTAATTACCAAATGACTAAAATACCCTTCATTAAAAACTTGGGTTATTTCTACCTATGTATGTCCACTTTTGTCCATAAAAATCTAATGGTATAATTACCATTTAAGGACCTCTGCTTCAATTATGATCTTCAATTAAATCCTTTAACATCTAAAACTCATATTTATCAACTTTTGCAATTAAGTCCTAACAGGAAAAGTAGACATGCAATTCATGAAATTTTCTATCGATATTCTAACACATGCATCTAATCACTCAATAAATTATAAAAAAATTAATCGGAATAATTTTTTCTACTTCAGAATTGTGCGAAACCACTATTCCATTTAGGCCCTAATTCGAGATATCAAAACTCTCCCCCCTTTTAGGGGTTTTCATCCCTGAAAATCTTATCGGTAAACAGGTGTGGTTATTGATTTCTCATAGTTTCCTCGGGCTCCCATGTAGCCTCTTCTACTCCGTGCTTTTGCCATATTACTTTCACGAGAGCGATACTTTTATTTCTTAGTTGCTTGACTTCCCGAGCTAAAATATTAATCGATTCTTCATTGTAAGTCATATCCGGTTGTAGCTCAATTTTTGTCGGTGAAATACATGTGAAGGATCCGAACGATACCGACATAACATAGATACGTGGAACACATCATGAATCTTCTCTAATTCAGGTGGTAATGTTAACCGATATGCTACCGGTCCAACTCTTTCAATTATCTCATACGGTCCAATAAAATGCGGACTCAATTTGCCTTTCCGACCAAATCTAAGAACTTTCTTCCATGGAGACACTTTTAAAAATACCATATCACCGACTTGAAACTCGATTTCTTTTCTTTTCAAATCCGCATAGGATTTCTGTCTATCTGAAGCAGCTTTCAAACAATATCGACTCACTTTCACTTTTTCTTCTGTTTCTTTAATTAGATCAACTCCGTAAATCTAATTTTCTTTGAGTTCAGTCCAATACAATGGCGTCCGACACTTAAGACCGTACAATGCTTCGTAAGGTGCCATCTTCAAACTCGTCTGATAACTATTATTGCAGGCAAATTATACCAACGGTAAGTATCTTTCCCAACTACCTTGGAATTCCAATACACAACATCTGAGCATGTCTTCAAGAATCTGAATTACTTTTTCTGATTGTCCATCAGTCTGCAGATGCAAGGCAGTGCTGAAATTTAACTTCGTACCTAATGCCTCTTGCAACTTTTTCAAAAACCGCAAAGTAAACCTCGGATCTCTATCTGAAATGATTGACAAAGGTACTCGGTGAAGTCTAACAATCTCACTGATATATAATTCAGCCAACTTATCAAGAGAATAATCAATACGTACCAGAATAAAATGAGCTGATTTAGGCAATCTATCAACTATTACCCAGATGGCATCTTTCTTCCTCGGAGTTAACGGCAACCCTAACACAAAGTCCATGGTAACTCAATCCCATTTCCACTCGGGAATCAGGATAGGCTGAAGTAGACCAGAAGGCACCTAGTGTTCAGCTTTTCCTTGCTGACAAATCAAGCATCGCAATACAAACTCAGAAATATCTCTTTTCATTCCATTCCACCAATACATTTTTTTCAAATCATTATACATTTTTGTACTGCCGGATGCATTGATAAACAACCACTGTGTGCTTCGTGCAAGATCTTCCGAATCAACTTATCATTTTTCAGTACACAAATCCGATCTTTAAACATCAAGCAACCATCAGAACCAATTCTGAAATCTGATCCCGTATCACCCTCACATTGCTTTCTCTTGGCTTACAAATCTTGGTCACTTTTCTGAGCTCTACAAATCTCTTGTAAAAACATCGGTCTTGCTCTCAACTATGCTAAAATATAACCATCGTCAGACACCATCAACTGAGTATTCATAGCTCTCAAAGCAAACAACAACTTTCTACTCAAAGCATTGGCAACCACATTCGCTTTCCCCGGATGGTAGTCGATCACAAGCTTATAATCTTTCAATAATTCTAGCCATCTTCGCTGTCTCAAATTCAAGTCTTTTTGTGACATCAAATACTTGAGACTTTTGTGGTCGGTATATACTCGGCACGTTTCACCATACAGATAATGTTGCCAAATCATCAAAGCAAAAACTATAGCAGCCAGTTCCAAATCATGAGTCAGATAATTCCTTTCGTGAGGTTTCAACTGCCTCGAAGCATAAGCCATAACTTTTCCTTCCTGCATAAGTACACATCCCAAGCCATTTAGAGAAGCATCACTATACACCACAAATTCTTTACCTGACTCGGGTTGTACCAACACTGGTGCCTCAGTTAGTAACTTTTTCAATTTCTCAAAGCTCTTTTGACATTCTTCCGTTCACTCAAATTTAACATCCTTATGGAGTAGTCTGGTCATAAGAGTAGCAATTATAGAAAATTCATTTACAAACCGTCGATAATAAACAACTAGACCCAAGAAACTTCTAACCTCAGTTACATTCTTCGGTGGTTTCCAATCAGCAATAGCTAAAATTTTACTGGGATCAACCTGTATACCATCACCCGAAACTATATGACCCAAGAATCTGACTTCTCGAAGCCAAAACTCACTTTTATTGAACTTAGCATACAACTGCTTATCTATCAAAGTTTGCAAAACTATCCTCAAGTGCTCAGCATGCTCTGTCTCATCTTTTGAATAAATTAAGATATAATCAATAAATACCACAACAAACTTGTCCAAGTATGGGCAAAATATGTGATTCATTAAATTCATAAACACGGCAGGAGCATTTGTCAAACCGAATGGCATCATTAAAAATTCATAATGACCATACCTTTCTCTAAAAGCAGTTTTAGGCACATCTGACTCTTTTACTCGCAATTGGTAGTACCCAGACCTCAAGTCTATCTTTGAGAACCATGTGGCTCCTTTCAACTGATTGAATAAATCATCAATTCTCAGCAACGAATACTTGTTCTTGACTGTCACCTTATTTAACTGCTGATAGTCTACACACAATCTCATTGAACCATCTTTCTTTTTCACAAATAATACGGGAGCCTCCAAGGCGAAAAACTCGGTCTCACAAAACCTTTGTCAGTCAACTCTTGTAACTGCGACTTTAATTCTTTCAACTCTGTTGGTGGCATTCTATATGGAGCAATCGAGATCGAATTTGTTCCCGGTATCAACTCAATACCAAATTCTACTTCTCTGATAGGAGGCAAACCCGGCAACTCTTCTGGAAATACATCCGCAAATTCACATACAATCGGCACTAATTCAATTTTCTTCTCAAATTCCTTTGTATTCAACAAATACACCAAATAAGCTTCATAACCCTTTCTCAAATATCTCTGAGCCGACATCGAAGAAATCATACTAGGCAATGCCTCTAATTCGTCTGATTCAACCCGTAGAATTTTACCATTTTCACATTTTAATTCAATAACCTTTTGTTTACAATTTACTATAGCATCATGCAATGTCAACCAATCCATACCCAAAATAACATCAAATTCGTCAAACGGCAACAACATCAAATCGGCCGAAAAATAATGACGTCTAATCATCAAAGGACATTTCTTGCGTACTTTATCAACTATAACACATTTGCCTAATGGGTTTGACACTTCAATCATAAATTCCGTAGACTCAACATGTATACTCATATTAGACACCAATTTCATGCACAAATATGAATGAGTAGAACCGGGGTCAATCAATACAATAACATTAACATCATAAAGAGAGAAAATACAGTGATCACATCGGGAGATGAAGCATCTTCATTAGCCCTTATGGCATAAGTTCTAGCCGGAGCTCTAGCTGCTTGACTCATTCCCAGCATTTCTCGAAGATCTTCCTCTCGAAACTGCACCACTAGGTTTTACATTCTGAAATTTTTCTTTCTCAATTCTCTCGGGACAGTGTCTAATAAAATGATTTGGAGAACCACACTGATAACATTCATTAGTTCTATATGGACCAAGGTGACTTCTACCACATCGTTGGCACTCGGGTCTAGCAAATCTCGAATTTCCCACACTAGCCACAGAAGTAGTCTGCGATTTAAAACCCGCATTTTGCTTCTTACGATTCCCATATCAATTTTCGGCCGAAACATGAGAACAAGAATACATATCTCTAGATTTTCTAGATTGCGGTGGAAATGCACTACTCATCGGTCTTTTCTTCAAATTTCTAGTCTCAACCCTAACCTTTCTCTTTTCTTTAATTAGTTCTTCAGACTTGCAAGCCCAATCAACAAGTATTATGGACCCTTTTAACTCAAGAATTCCTACAAATACTTTAACGTCTTCATTGAGTCTGTCTTCAAATCGTCTGCATATTTTAGCCTCTGAACGAATATATTCTCTAGCTTACTTACTCAATCGAACGAACTCCTTTTCATATTCAGTAACTGTCATGTTGCCTTGTTTCAACTCGAGAAACTCTTTACGCTTCTGATCAACAAATCTTTCATTGATGTGTTTCTTCCGAAATTCTTCTTGAAATAACTCCCAAGTCACTTTCTCTTTCGGTACCACTAAAATCAATGTCTTCCACCAATAATAGGTTGAATCTCTCAACAAGGATATAGCACATTTCAAGCACTCTTTAGGTGTACAAGACAATTCATCAAATACCCGAATAGAATTCTCAAGCCAAAATTCTGCTTTCTCGGCATCATCATCAACATTTTCCCTGAATTCTTCAGCCCCTTGCTTGCGAATTCTATCAACTAGGGTTCTATGAAATTTCATCAGATCCATACCTTGAGGCATTGGGGGTACTGGTTGAGGAATCAAGGGAAGTGGGGGAGGTTGTTGAGCATTCGAGTTCGTACGAACGAACTCGGTGTACCATGCATTCATCATGTGGAGAAAGGCTTCCCGAGCACTTTCTCCACCTCCTTGACCAACAGTAGGAGGTCGACTTTCAGTCGGCACCACCCATTCAGTAGGAGCTGGCGTATTGCTTTCTACATCATCAACCATAGCTGGATCGGGATCCATTTACTATAAAAAAATCATTTTAAAGTTCAGGAGTCGTTACACTATCACAATATATATATGGCATGTATAACAAAACACGTACACGCCACGTTAGTCTGAAAATTGACTAAATCGTAACTCTGATACTACAAAATGTAACGCCCCCTTACTTGAGACCGTTGCTAGAGTCGAGCATGAGACATTACTAAACTTATTTTAGCATTTAAACAAGTTCAAACAATTCTCGTAGTAAACTGTCCATCTGCGTCACAGTCGCTAAAAAAATCATATCTCGAGTTACGAAGCTCAAAATAAAATTTCATAAATTTTCCCTGAAACTAGACTCATATATATACTTACTAATTATTTTATAGAATTTTTTGTATGGCCAATTAGTACAGTTTATTAGTTAAATTCTCCCCTATTTTAGGGTTTGGCTACTCTGCCCCTCTACCCTACGAATAAAATTTCTTCCTGTACAAAGATCCAATGACTATGTCATTTGTTTCTATTAAAAATAGACTCAATAAGGAATCCATACATATAAAGTTTGAGTCCTAATTATTTTTACGCAATTTATGATGAATTTCTAAAGTTAGAATAGGGAATCCAGAAATCACTCTGACCCTGTTTCACCAAAACATAAATATCTCATAAAATACAAATCTTTAACCTATTTTGTTTCTTCCACATGAAAATAGATTCATTAAGATTAAATTCAATATTTTATTCATTATCTAATTCTATCCCTACTATTTTTAGTGATTTTTCAAACTTATGTCACTGCTGCTGTGTGATTCTATTTTATAGCCAATTTAACCATTTTATGGATTTCCATAGATTAGTTAGCACATAAAGCATACGTGTTATCAAATATAATCTTGATTAGCCACTCCAATAGCTAATCATTCTCAAACATTTCCATGCCATCCATGAGCCATATCATAAGATTATATACACAAAATGATTATAATGCTATACATGCCATATTCCCAAAATATACAAGTCATTATACCGAAATAGTTTGTTGATAGTGTGAGCGCGCCTCCGACCGTTCCCGATCTCCTAGCTGGCTTGACAAAACTATAAAGAATAGAGAGGAGGGAGTAAGCATAATTTCTTAGTAAGTTCACATGTAAATAGCAAGTAACATAACCATGCAATAATACGAAATTCACATTTGCATAATATCACCAAAGCATTCATATCATATTTCTCATTCATGATCCTACCATATTATTGTTATATTGAAGTCTCAACCCGAGGGTTAAGTACATACCTATACAAATTTTCTCATTCACCACACTTACCAACATGTCACCTTCGTTTTAGGTACTCACCTTATCGACTTAAGATTTACCTGTTGAACACATCGGAATATGATTCGAATACACGAATTTCATGCACATAAGTGCCATACCCGCAGCTAGACAAACTAAATAGCCTGCGGAAATTATGTAGCCAAGCTACCATGTAACCTGCCCACAAGTGAACTCGGACTCAACTCAACGAGTTCGGATGCCTAGTTACATCTCACGAACTTGGACTCAACTCAACGAGCTAGGAACTCAAATATCTTACTAACATGTCACTTGTATTCTAATCTATTCCCAAGGTTCAAATGGGCTTTTTCCTCGATCACACATCTTTTCCATCTTCCACAGAATATCAAAACCGATACTCGGTAGCAATTCATATTTAACAAGTAGCACGCATAATTTGCAAATTACTTAATAATAACCTCAAAGCATAATATTTCATGATATTAATCATCATATCATATAAATAACATGAAATTACTTAAAATGACAATTATGTTACTACATTTACACCTAAACCTACCTCGGGTACAAAATAAATAAATTTTGCAATTCAGTCCACAATCTTTTCCTTTCCCCGATCAAGGTTGATTCCACGTCTTTCTTGGTTATGGAGCTTGGAAGCTTGAAACAAACCCTAGCTATGGAGAACCCCTAAAATTTCGTCCTAATGAAGAAGATGGACATATTTTGCGATATTTTTACTTTTTTTTAATCTTTTAATTACCAAATAACTAAAATACCCTTTATTAAAAACTTTGGTTATTTCTACCTATGTATGTCCACTTTTGTCCATGAAAACCTAATGGTATAATTACCATTTAAGGACCTCTACTTCAATTATGATCTTCAATTAAATCCTTTAACATCTAAAACTCATATTTATCAACTTTTACAATTAAGTCCTAATAGGCAAATTAGACATGCAATTCCTGAAATTTTCTATCGATATTCTAACACATGCATCTAATCACTCAATAAATTATAAAAAATTTATCGGAATAAATTTTTCTACTTCAAAATTGTGGTTTCGAAACCACTATTCCATTTAGGCCCTAATTTGAGACATCACAAATTTCTTACCCCATATTTTCCCTCCCCTTTTTCTTCCTCCTCTAGGGTGTATTTATAGGCTTTGGAATGCCTAAAAGACCTTAAAAGTGGCCTTTTCCGAATTGGACATAACTTGGGCTTGGCAGGGACACACCCGTGTGACATGCCTATGTGCGATTACTTCAAGCCGTGTTCGAGCCAGTTAGAATAGTACGGGCATGTGCTATACCCGTGTGAGGAGGTCCAAGCTGGGTTGGTCTCATACTTTGGCCGATTTTCTCCATTTTTTGCCCGTTTCTCGTTCTTCTCGGTCTCCTATGCTCTCCTAAGTATAAAACATGAAATTAAAGCATTAGGAGCATCGATTTCACCAATTCTTATGGAAAATCATCCATAAAATGCATTAAACATGGGGTAAAAATATGTATAATTTACGGTTTATCAGTTCTCATATGAAGAAGGAAACCAACCTAAAAAGTCCATGCTTGATTCATCAAATAATTCAATCTCCAAAATATTTCTTACAGGCAATTCATTCCTCCTTGATATGTTTCCGCTCCTTTGGCATCTATCACAGTTCTTGACATAGGCATAAGCATCTTTAAATAGTGTAGGGCAAAAGAAACCTACTTGCAAAACCTTAGCTGCAGTACGTGTGTAATATCCTGAATTCAAATCTCTAAGAGCCGAATACCCTTGGTGCTACAACTACTCTTTCCACCCAGTCGAATCTAGTGTAAGTGTTCGCTCTCCCAATCAGTTTTTGATAAGTATCAAGTATTCGGTCCCTCACTTCTTTCTAATCGACTTTGGTAGGGAATTAGTGTTAGATATCAGTTTTAGATTCCTGTCAATTTGCTCTTTAGATCTGAGAAATACGCGTGTTTAGTGATCAAAGTAAAAGCTAGTAAAGGCTTGGCGTTCAGGTAAGGTTAATGTGAGATTCCGGCTTTTGGTAAAGTAATCAATAAGTACGTGTGATTAATATTTGAGTGATATAGATTGTAGGTTTGGGCTAAGGAGATCGCATAACGCTTACTTACCAGGTGTGTACATACACTGCACACACATTATGTATCGGCAAAAGTCGAAATGCCAAAAAGTCGAAAAGCTGAAATACCGAAAAGTCAAAAGTTTGGCTACGGTAATCTTGCAAGTGCGCGAACACTCATAAGGGGGAGACAGATAGGTTGCCTAAGGCCCACGGGCGATTCCGTGGACTTGAGTTGTGATTTGGCCATATGGGCCAGAATAGGCTAAATGGGCCCGATAGGCTGTTGGGCCCATAATAGGCAAAAACTGAATGTTGATGCTATGTGATAGGAACTTGTATGTGAGCATGAATATGAATGTGACTGGGCCTAACTAGCCATATAAATGTGGTTTGGGCCTAATGGGCCATATATTGGTGATTTGGGCCTAATGGGCCATATAAATATGATTGGGCTTAGTGGGCCAGATACAGGTATGTGAAATTGTTTGGGCTTTGTAAGGGGTTATAGGCCTAGTATATGATATCCACATAAGACTTAATTAGTATATTACGACCGTGGACAGGTCAAAGGGGTTAAGGTGTGGCAACGGGTATATGCATGTCTAGAATTGGATCTAGGGAGAGCTTGGTACTTAAGCGGTCTTAATGACCCACCTCCTCTTCTCTGGAATCCTACCTAGTGCATAGTATTCGTTCATCTTAGCTCGCGGGACTTGTTAACGGGCCAAGGTAAGTGAAAACCATAATTATGGAAAAAGTATTGAAATGCCCCTAAGGGCAAAGAAAATGACCAAATTACCCCTAGGTCCTGAATGTAAGTTATGGATGTGACATGAAAACATATGATATTTTCCTTAGGTTGCATATGGGTGGAAATTATGGAACGAAGGAAGTATATGAGGATCGCATGGTTTCTTGACAATCGTGGATCCACCGACGGCTTTTACAGCCCAATATGTAAATGAAGGTAGTTTCGCAACCTGGCTACCATGGTGTGTGGGCCGATATTTATATCCCCACATGGTGTGACGGGGGTTGAAGCTGGTGTGTAGCAGATGGATAATTTGGATGGGATTGCATTGCATGATTGATGAATGATTTTTTTATTATTATTTTGAATGTTTGTTTTTGCCGAGGGTTGTACACACCGAGTTTAGGAAAACTCACCCCCTCTTTTATTTTATTTTCAGGTGATGCTCAGTAGAAGATTCAATGTTTGGAGGGACTCTGGGTGGCCAGCTAGTAAGATGTTTTTGACTTGGGTTTTTTTTAAACATTTGAGTTATTATTTCTTTTTAAGTATGTTTCAGACCAGATTGTAATAAGGTTTTCATTATGTTATTATTACTTGAATTATTGTTATTAATTTTCATTGTAATTACAAGAAGTTGAACATGGGTTTTCTAAATTATAGTGTGTTTCTATATTTCCGCAATTAAATTCTTAAATATTGGGTTTTCTTAAATCAAATGTTTTAAACACGTTATTCGCAACTAAAAGGTGTTTTTTTTCCTAAAAGTTAATTAGGGATTCTTACATTTTAAGAAGGGTTTTCAATGGAAACACAGTTTTCGCTAAAACACTTCAATGTGACACACCAGATTCGGCCATAGCGTCTGGGCATAGTTTGGGTGTTACATTTAGTGGTATCAGAGCCAAGGTTGTAAAACTCGGGCTGTGAAGTGGGCCTTATTACTATTTGGTTTCTTTTTTTGTTGAAAAAAATTGGATCACACTATTATGGAAAAGGGAAATCTTACTAAGCGGCACACCGAGTCTCCGACGTCAAACCAAGTAAGTACTTTGATTTATTTAAGTTTATTTAAATTGTTATATAGTAGATAGTTAGAGGGCTACTTTAGATGATTGTTAGAATGGAACTAAAGCCCGTAGGATCTAGAAGCTGTAAAGGATTTTCGAAAATGATCTTTTCTTCAAATATTTTCATAAAACATCGGTGTAAGTATTAAACTAACTAAAACTTCATAAAATTTTAATCCAGATAATACAAAAATTAACGATGAGTGCTAAAAAAGGTGCAAGGGGCCGTG
Organism: Gossypium arboreum; assembly: GCF_025698485.1. Lineage (NCBI taxonomy): Eukaryota > Viridiplantae > Streptophyta > Magnoliopsida > Malvales > Malvaceae > Gossypium > Gossypium arboreum. Next base: position 28,394,467 of record NC_069073.1, on the reverse strand, counting down.
CTGAGGCCGTGAAAGTGCTAGGGCTGAATCGTCGGCATCGGGCCATTTGCTTGATGTTAGAGTAAAAGAGGCTTCGGCCTCACCTATGGCTGGGAATGGACACTATGATCGGGGCACGGGAGAAGATGCATTGTCGTAGGCAATGCTGAGGATTTTGGAAAAGGTCGTTGGACCCAATAATGGCAATGAAAATCGGGGGTCTCATTCCAGAACGACTTCGATCGAACGGGGCTGAGATCTTTAAGGGCGTGGCTAGCGTGGCTCCTAATGTGGATGAATATTGGTTGGAGGCCACTGAAAGGATAATGGAGGATTTGGACTGCTCACCTAAGCAAAAGTTGAAAGGGGCGGTGTCATTACTTAGGGAGGAAGCCTACCAGTGGTGGTTGACAATGAAAGATGGTACCCAACCGGAGTGCGTCACCTGGAAGTATTTCAAAGCTACATTCCAAGGGAAGTATGCGGGTGCAAGCTATGTGGATGCTAGGAGGAAGGAGTTCCTGAACTTGACCCAAGGTATCAAATCGGTGGCAGAGTAAGAGGCGGAGTTTCTACGCCTTAGTAGGTATGCAAGGGTAATGGTGGCAACGGAGTATGAGTATTGCGTTAGGTTTGTTTGAGAATGGGCTAAGAGATAGCCTCAGGGTACTGATAGCTCCACAAAGAGAACGAGTTTTCTCAGAGTTGGTGGAGAAAGCAAAGATAGCGGAGGAGGTAAAGCGCACTGAGCACCTAAATCTAGAGAAAGAAAGGGGTAAGAATAAGAGAGAGGCTGTTGGAGAAGGAAAGGGGTAAGAATAAGAGAGAGGCTGAGACCCCGGGTGTTGGACAAAGGCCTAGGACTAGGGCCAGAACTAATGGGCCAATTAGAGCAGGGCCCCCTACTACTAATCTAGTGGTGCCACCTTGTGCTGATTATGTGAGAAGGCATGGAGGCGAGTGTTGGAAGAGAATGGGAGCTTGTTTTTCTTATGGGTTTATGGAGCATAAGATCAAGGATTGCCCTTGAACGCTAGGTCAAGAGCCAGTAGTGGGTCAAGGAGGTGCTCAACCACCAAGGGGTAGACAGCTACCGCCAAGGGGTCGTGGACAGGCCAGGGGTGGCAACGGTAATGGACGTGGACGTGGAGCACCAGGCAGAAATACGGGCCATGTTGAGGCGAGACAACCAGCTTTGGTTTATGCTGTTCGTTGCCGAGAAGACGGGGATGCCCTAGATGTGATAACGGGTATGTTTCTTATATATGAGTTACCATACACAGCCTTGATTGATATTGGATCGACGCATTCATATGTTGCATGCAATAAGACTGAGTCTTTGGGTGATATGTTTGAGATTATTACGAATAAGATGATTACGATAAGTCCGTTAGGGCAGTCAGTAGGAGTGAATAAGTTATTTAGGGAGGTACCCTTTGTGATCCAAGGGGTTACCTTTTTAGCGAATTTGATGGAACTGGCGTTTAGTGAATTCGACTTAATCTTAGGTATGTATTGGCTGGTGAAGCATCGAGCCATTATAGATTACGCTGCAAAGTTAATGGTGTTAAGAACAGCAGAGAATAAGGAAGTGGTGGTGTTTGGTGAATGCCAAAACTACCTGTCAAACGTGATTTCAGCATTAAGGGCTGAAAAGTTGGTACTAAAGGGATGTGAAGCCTTTTAGGCTTATATTAGTGATACGGAGGCTAAGAGCCTTACTGTTAAGGAGTTGAGAACGGTTAGGGAATTTCCGGATGTCTTTCCTAAGGAGCTGCCAGGGTTGCCACCCTGCAGGGTAGTAGAATTTGGAATCGAGTTGTTACCTGGGACGGCACAAGTGTCTATCACTGCTTATCGGATGGCACCAAAAGAGTTGTTGGAACTTAAGGCACAGATTCAGAAATTGTTGGATCGAGGATTCATCCGACCAAGTGTGTCCCCAAGGGGAGCACCGGTGTTATTCATGAAAAATAAGGATGGAACCTTACAAATGTACATCAATTATCGATAGTTCAACAAGTTAACTGTTAAAAACAAGTACCCTCTACCAAGAATTGATGATTTTTTTGATCAGTTTTAGGGAGCTTTTGTTTTCTCGAAGATTGATCTACGGTCGGGATATCACCAATTGAGAGTGAAAGAGGCAGATGTTCATAAGACGGCTTTCAGAACTTGTTATGGGCACTAAAGGTTCTTAGTGATGCCATTCGGGCTGACGAACGCACCTGCTGCTTTCATGGATCTCATGAATCAGGTCTTTCAACCCTACTTGGATTGGTTCGTGGTAGTCTTTATATATGACATTTTGGTGTACTTAAAAGAAGAGGATGAGCATGATGCAAACTTAAGGATTGTGTTGCAGACTTTAAGGGAGAAGCAGCTGAATGCCAAATTCAATAAGTGTGAATTTTGGCTTAGGGAGGTTACTTTTCTAGGAGATGTGGTGTCAGCCGAGGGGATTAAGGTGGATCCTCGAAAAATTGAAGCGGTGTAAGACTGGAAAACACCGAAATCGGTATCGAAAATCTAAAGTTTTCTAGGCTTGGCAGGATACTATAAGCGGTTTGTTGAGGGCTTTTCGGTAATTGCTGCACCCTTAAGTAAGTTTTTAAGGAAGGGGGTACCGTTTGTTTAGATAGATAAGCAGCAAGAGAGTTTTGGAAAACTCAAGGAAGTTTTAACTGAGGCCCCTGTGTTGATTCAGCCAGTGCCTGGGAAGGAGTTTACGGTTTATAGTGACGCGTCGTATGTAAGCTTAGGTTGCGTATTGATGTAAAAAGGAAAGGTGGTTGCATATGCGTCACGACAACTTAAGACTCACCAGGCAAATTACCCAACCCATGATTTGGAGATAGCTGAGGTGGTGTTCGTACTTAAAATACAGAGGCATTACTTGTACGGGGAGAAGTGTATAATTTATTCGGACCACAAGAGTTTGAAGTACCTCCTTACCTAAAAGGAGCTAAACCTTAGGCAACGTAGGTGGATGGAATTATTGAAAGATTATGATTGTACGATTGAATACCACCCTGGCAAAGTGAATGTGGTAGCTGACGCGTTGAGTCATAAGGCTAAGACAGACTTGAGAGCTATGCTCGCCCGTTTAAGTTTGTTGGATAATGGTAGCTTGTTAGCTGAGCTTCAAGTAAAGCCAGTGTGGGTTAAGCAGATAAGGAATAAGCAATTAGTGGATGAGACTTTGAGTGCTTATTTTAAACAAGTGGAGAGTGGGGAGCCATCGGAGTTTGGGATAAATAGTGAAGGAGTATTGTGTTTCCGAAGGAGAATGTGTATACCAAAGGACGATGATCTAAGGCAGTCTGTTCTACGAGAAGCACATAGCGGTCTCTATGCAATACATCCTGGCAGAAACAAGATGTATCAGAATTTGCGTGAGCTTTATTGGTGGCCTGGACTTAAGCGTGAGGTTATGGAGTTCATGGGTAAATGCTTGGTTTGTCAAAAGGTGAAAGCAGAACATCAGTTGCCTTTGGGATTGCTTCAGCCAATGAAGATTCCACTCTGGAAGTGGGAAAGGATCACTATAGACTTTGTTAGTGGGCTACCCTTGACGCTTGCTAAGAAAGACTCGATATGAGTTATAGTGGATCGGTTAACCAAGTCCGCCCATTTTGTACCGGTTCACACCGATTACTCGTTGCAAAAGCTGGCTAGCCTGTATGTGGCAGAGATTGTAAGATTGCATGGAGTGCCAGTCTCCATAATATTTTATAGGGACCCACGTTTCACTTCGCGATTTTGGAAGAAGTTGCATGAGGCGTTGGGTACTAGGTTGAATTTTAGTATGGCTTTCCACCCTCAAATTGATGGACAGTCGGAAAGGGTAATCTAATTATTGGAAGATATGTTGAGGGATGCGTTATTGAATTTCGAGGTAGCTAGGAGGACTATTTACTGTTAGCCAAATTTGCGTATAATAATAGTTATCAAGCAAGCATTGGGATTGCTCCATACGAGGCACTGTATGGGCGAAAGTGTCGAACTCTAACATGTTGGATGGAGTTTGGCGGATGGAGAGTTTTAGGCCCTGAGTTAGTAGCCTATACTGAGGATAAGGTAAAATTGATTCAGGATCGTTTGAAGGAGGCCTCAGATAGGCAGAATTCATATGCTGACCTTAAGCGTCGAGAGATAGAGCATGCCGAGGGAGACTCAATTTTTCTTAAGTTCTCTCTGTGGAAAAAGGTGTTAAGGTTTGGACATAAAAGAATTTTAAGCCCAAGGTTCATTGGGCCATATCGGGTTGCAAGGCGGATTGGGCCAGTCACTTATCAACTGGAATTAGCTCTTGAACTAGGCCAGATCCACGACGTGTTCCATGTTTCTTTGCTGAGACGGTGTCGCTCAGATCCTTTCCATGTCGTGGCGATTGAAGAAATTGAGGTCAGACCAGACCTAACTTTCGAGGAAGAGCCCATACAAATAATTGGTCGTGATGTTAAGGCACTGAGAAGGAAGTCCGTTCCATTAGTCAAAGTGCTTCGGCGTAATCACAACGTTGAGGAGATTACTTAGGAACCTGAGGAAGCAATGCGACGTCAACATCCTCAACTGTTTGAATCAGGTGAATTTTGAGGATGAAATTTCTTTTAGGGGGTAGAGTTGTAACGCCCCAAAACCCGAAATCCAAAAATCTCGAAATCCTGAATTTTATTTATTTTTTATTTTGATAAAAATTGTGTTTAATATTCTTATCCAAGCGATAATTTTAGTAGGTCTTAGCTATGGTTGAGTTTGAATTAAGGGGTAAAAGAAATTATAATTTAATTTTTAAAAGAATCAGAACTGATAAATAGGTGGGCTTTTGAATAAATGAAGAAACAATTAGACACAAAAGGAGCCTGTGGTGGAGTGGCTAAGTGATGCCACATAAGGTGTAGTGAGGTGGCGTTAGTAGCTAGCAAGGGGGTCCAATGTTTGAATCCTAGCTTAGTATTTTTAGAGTTTAATTTTGGCCTTCTAGAAGGATGGAAATGGCGTGAAGATGGACTCCGAGGGGAATGTTCAAAAGAGAAAATTAAGGAAAGGACCAAGGGGTTATCAGGGAGAAAAATGAGGAGATGAGAAGTGAGGAGTAAGTGGAGTCGAATTGGGAACTTGGGCTTGAAGAATTCGGCTACAGGGCTATAAATAGGTGCCAAATGGGAGGGTTAAAAAGCTAATGACGAATTTCCTTTCACTTTGTGCCAGAAACCCTTTTCTCTAAAAAGCCGAAAACCCTTTTTCTTCTTTTCTTTCTTTGTGCCGAATTCTTATCCCTCCTCTACTTAATATTTTCTTTACTTTAGCCGATTCTTTTTCTTCTCTTCTTTGGTGTTGAGTAATCAATTGCTGCCATTCAAATCTCTAAGAGCCAAATACCCTTGGTGCTGCCACTACTCTTTCCACCCAGTCGATTCTAGTGTAAGTGTTCGCCCTCCCAATCTATTTTTGATAAGTTTCGAGTATTCGGTCCCTCACTTATTTCTAATTGACTTTGGTAGGGAATTAGTGTTAGATCTCGGTTTTGGATTCCTACTGATTTGCTCTTCAGATTTGAAAAATATGCGTGTTTAGTGATCAAAATAAAAGCTAGTAAAGGCTTGGCATTCATGTAAGATTAAGGTGAGATTCTGGCTTTTGGTAACGTAATTGATAATTACGTGTGATTAATCTTTGAGTGATATTGATTGTAGGTTTGGTCTAAGGAGATCAAATCACGCTTGCTTACCTGGTGTGTACATACACTGCACACACATTATGTATCGGTAAAAGCCGAAATGCCAAAAAGCCAAAAGTTTGGCTACGGTAGTCTTGCGAGTTCGCAAACACTCATAAGGGGGAGACCGATAGGTTGCCTGAGGCCCACAGGTGATTCCGTGGACTTGGGTTGTGATTTGGCCATATGGGTCAGAATGGGCTAAATGGGCCCGATGGGCTGTTGGACCCATAATAGGCAAAAACTGAATGTTGATGCTATGTGATAGGAACTTGTATGTGAGCATGAATATGAATGTGACTGGGCCTAACTGGCCATATATGTGACACCCCGAATGTGACCCTAGTCGGAGAGTGGTTTCGGGACCACGAAACCGAGTCACAAGAATAATTAAGTGTTATATTCCGTACTTATTGTATGTGGAATTGGTATGCGTAAATATTTCGTGTCTCGATTTTTATTAATTAGGTGCTAATTTATAAGAAAGGACTTAGTAGTGAACTTTGAAAGTACGATAGGGAAATAGGTGATGACTAATTAAAGCATGCATGCAAAATAATGGACTTGCATGTCAAATTCCCCCTTTCTACAAGTAATGGCCGCCATGACAAAGAATATGGGTCAAACATGTCATGAAACATGTTTTGTTGGGCATTAGGGAGAAATAGTAAACAAATAAGCATGGGTAAGAAAAGAATGAAAAAAAAAATGTGTGTGAGAGAGTGGCATACCCCATTGCCGTGCAACCAAGAAGAGAGAAACAAAAAAAAAATTTGTTCATGCTTGCTCTCTCCCTTTTTGGCCGAAAATACTAAGAGGAAGAAGGGATTTTTGCTTCATTTCCTTTGTTTAGAAGAGATCTAGAAGGTGATTTGGCTAAATTTGCATCAAGATTAAGGTATGTATGAGGTTGTGTTGGGAGTTTCATGCATGTTTTGGTTGCTAACTTGATGTGCATGTTAGCCATGGCTCAAATCTTTGGTATGCCATGGAAATGGTATTTGGCCAAAGTTGTTATAGTGATAAAGCCATTGCATGCTAAGTGTGAAGCTTGATGATGATGCATGCAATGATGGATTTTCTACTCATGAGTAAGATTTTGAGTTTTCTCTTTGTTTTATCATGATTAAAGTTGAAAAGGAGCATGATTGTCATACTTGGCCATGATGCATTCTTGAGCTTGATTCATGCTTCTTGCATGTTAGTTAAAAGTTTGTGTTTTGGATGGCTATGGACACCTTGAAAATTCGCCATGCTCATATATGCATATATATGATTGCACATTATGTTTGGTTATGAACTAAGTGATGAATATATTGATTTAAAGAAGAAAATGTGGAAGAATGCTTGTGAAATTGCAAGCACAATTGACCTAGCACACATATAAGTGCTTGATGCTATATTATAAGTTTTGGGCCACAATGTGCAAAGCATAAATTAGTAGATTGCATGCTGTTTTTGTGAGGTATTAAGTGCAAAATTGACCTCAACATGTACATGAATATTCGGCCTTGGGTAGCCTATTGAAGGCCTTAGCATTTCCTTGATGCTCAAATAAATTGTATTGAATTGCTTGATGTAGTATAAAATGTGCATGACCATTGTGTATTCAAGCTAAAGAGTGGCCATATGACCATTTAAAATCCTTGTCATATTCGCCATAAGCAAGCACAATGAGGTTTTAATAAATTGAATTTGTTTGAATTAGCTCAAGAGCTAAGAGGGCCACAATTGGACAAGGGAAGGAAAAGGTGATCGAATAGCCGAAAAAGCCGTTCGACAACATCCGAGGTAAGTCCTCAAGAAGTGACCTTACTTGAATTATGTGAGATGAAATATGGATGTGTATGATTATTGATTATGTGTGTATGAGTATTTGAATTCCACCCGGCTAAGTCCGGCGAATATGCTAATGATATTAATTGTGTTTGAGCCTTAGTAACGAAAATGAAATATGTATGTCCAATGATTATTGATGTATGTGTGCATGAGAAATTGAATGATATCGGGCTAAGCCGAAGACAATTATGCTGGAAATTATATCCGGTTAAGACCAAGGCAATTGTGCTAGTGGTTATATCCGGCTAAGGCCCAAGGCATTCGTATGAGTTATTCTATCCGGCTAAGACCAAGGCATTTGTGCACGTGATTATATCCGGTTATATTCAAGAATCTTGGGCTGGAGGTGAGTGTTGGTTGCTGAAATGAATTTAATTAGTACACTCGGACAGCCCAAAGGATAAGGTACGTTATATGTGCATTGGAAAGTCGACGTGTTTGAGCAACATTCGCTCAATCGACTAATGAATTTCAGTTATTGAATTGATTGATGCTTTGCGAACTTATACAATGATGAAGTATGAAGTAAGAATGTGTATTAATGAAATGATGCATTTGGCTATGTGAATGTATTGCTGTAAATTATAGTTCATTATATTCCTTGAGACTTACTAAGCATAAAAATGCTTACCCGTTGCTTTGGCTCTTAGTTTTCTAGATTTCGCCGAGGCAATCGGATTTGGGATCGTTGAAGTCGAAGTCATCCACACTATCAAGCCTCCATTTTGGTATAAATTTTTGGTTGAACTTGAGATGGCATGTATAGGACTACCTCTTGTTTGTTAAATACGTTGTAATGTAAGTATGTATGGCCATGCGAAAATGGCTCGAAAAGGGGAGCATGAACTTAGACTTATTGTGGGTTGTATGTATATATATTTGGGGTCATGATGTGGCTATGGTTTGGAAATGGGAATGTTGGTCATATGATCAGCCATTGGCATGGTTAAAATGATCATATATGAACCTATGTATGGCAAGATTAGTTGAATCATGGAGACTACCAAATAGGTAAGTCCTACCTTAAAACAGATGCTGCCAGCTGCAGTGGCGTGAATGTGAAAAATCACCATAATTCATAGGAATGGAATCAAATAGTGAATAAGCTATGTAAATGAACCTTGATGAGTCTATTTTGATATGGAAGAAACGAAACGGTCATAGGAGTTACAGGTTAAGAGATATTAAAGCTATTGTGAGACAGGGCCAGAATGGTTTCTGGGTTCCCTGTCGCAACTTTAAAAATTCACTATAAATTATTCAAAAGAATTAGGAGATATACCTTATATGTACAGATTCCATTTTGAGTCTAGTTTCATTAGAAACAAACGACACCAGCATTAAAGCCCTGTGCAGAGAGATATTCAAGTTATACCGCGCGAAGGTCAGAGCAGTCGATCCCTGTAACTTGGGTAACTTTAACTAATAAACTGTACCAATTGGCCCGACCAAAATCCTAGAAATAAATCCATGGATGTATATATGAGTCTAAATTCAGGAAAATTTACGAAACCAGTTTCTGAGTTTTGAAACTCGAGATACGATTTTTAAGGCGACAGTGACGCAGTTTTCCAGCCTGACTGGAAATGTCAAATTGGTGGGCAAAACATGTGAACTTGGTGGTTAACCCCTCGGGTCCGACACGGCGATGGTCTCGGGTTTGGGGTGTTACAATTTTATTGGTATCAGAGCCACGGTTTAGTCGATTCTAGGACTACCGTGATGTGTTTGGGGTCTAGCTATACATGCCATTAAATGATGAATCGATAGTGTGATGAATTCGACAATTTGACTTCATGTTTGTTTATAGCAATGGATCCCGATCCCAACCGAAGCGATAGTGACGATGTGGAGAGTGTGGCGCTGCTCCGCGCAAGAAGGGACAGCGCCGGACTCTCAACCTATGGCCAGCAATCCTAATGACGAGGCTAAGCAAGCCTTTTATAGTGTGATGAACGAATGGTTTAATCAATACATTCGAACCAACACGGCTGCTCCACCACCTCCATTCCCGATTTAATGCAACCCAAGACCTACAATACCTCCGTGGATGACCCAATAAGGTCGGGTAAGCCCCAATCGATAGGATTCAAAACATGGGGCCACTGAATTTAAGGCTACGGATGATGATGATGCCGAAGCGAGCTGAATTATGGTTAGATAACACTATCCGGTGCTTGATGAGCTATCCTGTACACCCGATGAGTGCTTAAAGTGTACCATCTCCTTGCTACGCGAGTCCGCCTACTATTGGTGGAGTACTCGACTTGTGGTGCCTAGAGAGCAAGTGACTTGGGAATTCTTTCTAACCGAGTTCAAAAAAAGTATATCACCGAGATTCATCGACCAAAAGCGGAGGGAGTTCCTTGATCTTAAGCAAGGTTCTATGTCCGCTATCGACTACTGAACGAAAGTTTGTGAGGCTTAGCCAGACGCGAGAATGCATTTCGTCCGGCTATTATGTGCAAACGCTCGAGGATGGGCTGAATGATGATATAAGGATGTTTGTTGGCATTCTCGAGATACGAGAGTTCGTAGTACTTGTTGAGCGAGCTTGTAAAGTCAAGAGCTTAGAAAGGAGAAACAAAAAGCTGATGTGGGGATTGGAGAATTCGAAAGAGGTCCTCGGAAAGTCTCTTCAACAAGCATCGAAGAGATTTCGAGATGATGCGAGCCGGTCTAGAGGCGTTTGGGATTTTCTAGACGAGGACGCGATCGACCCCGTGACCACACGAGTCACCTCGATTGCGGTGGCGGAAATGATCGCCGAGAGAGGACGGAGTGTCCACATTGTGGCAAATGGCATTCGGGAGCTGTTGGTTTCGTGATCGCTCCTGCTATAAGTGTGGATCGGCCGACCATTTTATGAAGGATTGCCCGAGGATGCATGAATGAATGCAAGTCGAGTGCAAACCCGGTGCTACCATCGCCGAGGTAGGCCACCTAGAAATATGGGCAATGTCGATGGCGGTCGAGAGGATCTAGAGGTGCTACCATCAGATCCGAGGCTCGTGCTCTGCTAGGACTTATGCCATCTGCCGCACGCCGAGGATGCTGCCTCTCGGATGTTATTACCGGTACTTTCACTCTTTTCAATACAAATGTAATTGCTTTGATTGACCTGGTTCTACTCATTCTTATATATGTGAAACCTTAGCATCCAAAGAAGACTTTGCCCATTGAGTCTCATCGAGTTTGTAATTCGGTGTCAAACCCTTGGGTCATTACGTGCTTGTTAACAAAGTGTGCAAGAAAAGTCCCTAGTGTTCCGAGGTTCTTGTTTTCCGCGGACTTAATGCTTTTGCCATTCGATGAGTTCGATGTTATTCTTGGTTTGGATTGGTTGACCATGCACGATGCGGTTGTAAATTGCAAGAGCAAGACTATCGATTTGAGGTCGCGAATAATGAAATAATTCGGGTTGAGTCCACGGACTTAAAGGGTTGCCACCGTAATATCGCCGATGTTGGCCCGTAAATATGTAAGAAAAGGTGCGGCGTACCTTGCGACGTACTCGATGACAAGGAATCGAGAAGAAACCGAATCGTGCGTGGTTTGTGAATACCGGATGTTTTCCACGAAGAATTGCGGTTTACCACATGCTCGAGAAATAGAATTTGGCATCGAATTGGTACCGGTACCACCCCAATTTCGATAGCTCCGTATCGTATGGCACCAACGGAATTGAAGGAGTTGAAAACTCGGTTGCAAGAATTGGTGGATAGAGGTTTTGCTCGCCAGAGTTTTTCGCCTTGGGGTACGCCGGTGTTGTTCGTGAAGAAGAAGGATGGAACCATGCGACTATGCATCGACTATCGTCGACTTAACAAAGCGACGATAAAGAACAAATATCCGTTGCCACGTATTGATGACTTGTTCGATCAATCAAGGGAGCCTCGGTGTTCTCGAAAATAGATTTGAGATCGGGCTACTATCAATTGCGAATCCAAGATTCGAGACGTGCCCAAGACGCCTTGAGCGAGATATGGTCACTATGAGTTCTGGTGATGCCGTTTGGGCTCACTAATGCCCTACGGTATTTATGGATTTAATGAATCGAATCTTTAGACCATATTTGGATCGATTCGTAGTCGTGTTCATTGATGACATCTTGGTCTATTCAAGAAATGAGACCGAACATCTTTGAACACCGCGGTTAGTCTTGCAAATTTTACGGGACAAGCAATTATATGCTAAGTTCAGCAAGTGTGAGTTACGGTTAAGAGAGGTAAGCTTCTTGGGTCATGTGGTATCTGCATCGGGTATTCGAGTCGGCGAATAAAATTTCAGCCATACTAAATTGGAAGCCTCCGAGAAATATTACCGAGGTTCAAGCTTTTTGGGGCTTGCTTGGTTACTACCGACGATTTGTAAAGGCTTCTCAACGATAGCCACGATAATGACGGTTACTCCAAAAGGATGTTAAGTTCGAATGGACGGAGAAATGCCAAAAAGCTTCGATCAATCGAAAACTTATTTGATGAAGCCCCAATTCTAGTGCAACCCGAGTCCGCAAGGAGTTTGTCATCTATAGCGACGCCTCTCTACTTGGGTTAGGTTGCGATTAATGCAAGAAGGTCGAGTTGTGGCCTGTCGTCGAGGCAATTAAAGCCACATGAGAAAAATTATCCGACTCATGATCTCGAATTGGCCGCCATCGTATTCGCCTTAAAGATTTGGCGACATTACTTATTTGGTGAAAGGTGCCATGTATACCGGATCACAAAAGTCTCAGTATTTGATGACCCAACGAGACTTAAATCTGCGACAAAGACGTTGGCTCGAGCTGTTAAAGGATTATGAGTGATCATTGACTATCACCCGGAAAGGCGAATGTAGTTGCGGATGCCTTGAGTCGTAAATCGTTATTCACTTTACGACGATGAATGTGCACTTGTCTATCCGATCCGACGGTGTGTTAGTGGCTGAAATGAAAGCCAAACCATTATTGACACACCAAATTCGAGAAGCTCGAGAAAGTCGATGACGAGTTGGTTGCAAAGCGGGCTGCGTGTGTTCGAACAAGGACTCGGAGTTTCAAATCGACGATGACGATTGTTTGAGGTTCAAAAGTCGTCTGTGTGTCCCAAAGAATTGAACTCATTTCGATAATTCAATGAAGCCCATTGTAGCCGAATGGCAATCCACCCGGGAGTACGAAGATGTACAATGATTTGAAACGTCGATTTTGGTGGCATGGTATGAAGCGAGACATCTCCGACTTTGTTTCAAGATGTTTAATATGTCAACAAGTGAAAGCGGAACATCGGTGCCTTGAGATTACTTGACCAATCACGATACCCGAGTGGAAATGGGATCGAGTCACAATGGACTTTGTATCCGGACCGCCATTGTCGACAAGTAAGAAGGATGCGGTTTGGGTCGTGGTAGATCGATTGACTAAGTCGGCCCACTTTGTCCCCGTCGTCACGGATTTTCAATGGACAAATTAGCGGAATTGTACGTTTCTCGATTGTGAAATTACACGGGTGCCTATTTCTATCGTGTCGGATAGAGATCCGAGATTTACCTCGCGGTTTTGGAAAAAGTTGCAAGAAGCTTTGGGTACCAAGTTGCATTTCAAGACCGCTTTTCACCCCCAAACCGATGGTCAAACCGAAGCGGTAATTCAGATACTTGAAGATATGTTAAGATGTTGCGTCCTCGAGTTTAGTGGTTCATGGGAGCGGTATTTGCCGTTGATTGAATTCGCTTACAACAACAACTTTCAATCGAGTATTAAGATGGCACCTACGAGGCTTTATGCAGGCGTAAATGCCGTACACCATTGTTTTGGTGAGCTTGGTGAAAGCAAGATTTTCGGTGGATTTGATTAGGGATGCCGAGCGAAAGTGAAAGTAATCCGTGAAAGTTTGAAGATAGCCTTGATCGTCGAAGTCGTGCGCGGATATGAAGCGTAAGGACATCGAGTATCGGTGGGTGATAAAGTGTTCCTCAAGGTATCGCCTTGGAAAAAAATACTCAGGTTCGGCCGTAAGGGCAAGTTGAGCCCGAGGTTCATTGGGCCATATGAGATATCAGAGCGAGTCGGTCCAGTGGCATATCGTTTGATTTTGCCCCCTGAACTCAAAAAGGTTCACGATGTCTTCCACGTTTGATGCTTGACGTTATAGATCCGATCCATCGCACGTGATTAGTCCATCAGAAATTGAAATTCAAGCTAATATGAGTTATGAGGAAGAACCAATTCGTATCCTATCACGAGAAGTGAAAGAGTTGCGAAACAAGCGGGTTCCGCTAGTGAAAGTGTTATGGCTCAAGCACGGGATAGAAGAAGCTACTTGGGAGACCGAGAACTCTATGAGAGAGCGATATCCGAACCTATTTACGGTAAGCTTTTAGGGACGAAAATCTCTTGAGTGGGGAGAGTTGTGACACCGAATGTGACCCTAGTCGGAGAGTGGTTTGGGACCACGAAACCGAGTCACAAGAATAATTAAGTGTTATATTCGTACTTATTGTATGTGGAATTGGTATGCGTAAATATTTCGTGTCTCGATTTTTATTAATTAGGTGCTAATTTATAAGAAAGGACTTAGTAGTGAACTTTGAAAGTACGATAGGGAAATAGGTGATGACTAATTAAAGCATGCATGCAAAATAATGGACTTGCATGTCAAATTCCCCTTTCTACAAGTAATGGCCGCCATGACAAAGAAATATGGGTCAAACATGTCATGAAACATGTTTTGTTGGGCATTAGGGAGAAATAGTAAACAAATAAGCATGGGTAAGAAAAGAATGAAAAAAAATGTGTGTGAGAGTGGCATACCCCATTGCCGTGCAACCAAGAAGAGAGAAACAAAAAAAAAATTTGTTCATGCTTGCTCTCTCCTTTTGGCCGAAAATACTAAGAGGAAGAAGGGATTTTGCTTCATTTCCTTTGTTTAGAAGAGATCTAGAAGGTGATTTGGCTAAATTTGCATCAAGATTAAGGTATGTATGAGGTTGTGTTGGGAGTTTCATGCATGTTTTGGTTGCTAACTTGATGTGCATGTTAGCCATGGCTCAAATCTTTGGTATGCCATGGAAATGGTATTTGGCCAAAGTTGTTATAGTGATAAAGCCATTGCATGCTAAGTGTGAAGCTTGATGATGATGCATGCAATGATGGATTTTCTACTCATGAGTAAGATTTTGAGTTTTCTCTTTGTTTTATCATGATTAAAGTTGAAAAGGAGCATGATTGTCATACTTGGCCATGATGCATTCTTGAGCTTGATTCATGCTTCTTGCATGTTAGTTAAAAGTTTGTGTTTTGGATGGCTATGGACACCTTGAAAATTCGCCATGCTCATATATGCATATATATGATTGCACATTATGTTTGGTTATGAACTAAGTGATGAATATATTGATTTAAAGAAGAAAATGTGGAAGAATGCTTGTGAAATTGCAAGCACAATTCGCCTAGCACACATATAAGTGCTTGATGCTATATTATAAGTTTTGGGCCACAATGTGCAAAGCATAAATTAGTAGATTGCATGCTGTTTTTGTGAGGTATTAAGTGCAAAATTGACCTCAACATGTACATGAATATTCGGCCTTGGGTAGCCTATTGAAGGCCTTAGCATTTCCTTGATGCTCAAATAAATTGTATTGAATTGCTTGATGTAGTATAAAATGTGCATGACCATTGTGTATTCAAGCTAAAGAGTGGCCATATGACCATTTAAAATCCTTGTCATATTCGGCCATAAGCAAGCACAATGAGGTTTTAATAAATTGAATTTGTTTGAATTAGCTCAAGAGCTAAGAGGGCCACAATTGGACAAGGGAAGGAAAAGGTGATCGAATAGCCGAAAAAGCCGTTCGACAACATCCGAGGTAAGTCCTCAAGAAGTGACCTTACTTGAATTATGTGAGATGAAATATGGATGTGTATGATTATTGATTATGTGTGTATGAGTATTTGAATTCCACCGGGCTAAGTCCCGAGGCGAATATGCTAATGATATTAATTGTGTTTGAGCCTTAGTAACGAAAATGAAATATGTATGTCCAATGATTATTGATGTATGTGTGCATGAGAAATTGAATGATATCCGGGCTAAGCCGAAGACAATTATGCTGGAAATTATATCCGGGTTAAGACCGAAGGCAATTGTGCTAGTGGTTATATCCGGCTAAGGCGAAAGGCATTCGTCGAGTTATTCTATCCGGCTAAGACCAAGGCATTTGTGCACGTGATTATATCCGGTTATATTCGAAGAATCTTGGGCTGGAGGTGAGTGTTGGTTGCTGAAATGAATTTAATTAGTACACTCGGACAGCCCAAAGGATAAGGTGCGTTATATGTGCATTGGAAAGTCGGCGTGTTTGAGCAACATTCGCTCAATCGACTAATGAATTTCAGTTATTGAATTGATTGATGCTTTGCGAACTTATACAATGATGAAGTATGAAGTAAGAATGTGTATTAATGAAATGATGCATTTGGCTATGTGAATGTATTGCTGTAAATTATAGTTCATTATATTCCTTGAGACTTACTAAGCATAAAAATGCTTACCCGTTGCTTTGGCTCTTAGTTTTCTAGATTTCGCTCGAGGCAATCGGATTTGGGATCGTTGAAGTCGAAGTCATCCACACTATCAAGCCTCCATTTTGGTATAAATTTTGGTTGAACTTGAGATGGCATGTATAGGACTACCTCTTGTTTGTTAAATACGTTGTAATGTAAGTATGTATGGCCATGCGAAAATGGCTCGAAAAGGGAGCATGAACTTAGACTTATTGTGGGTTGTATGTATATATATTTGGGGTCATGATGTGGCTATGGTTTGGAAATGGGAATGTTGGTCATATGATCAGCCATTGGCATGGTTAAAATGATCATATATGAACCTATGTATGGCAAGATTAGTTGAATCATGGAGACTACCAAATAGGTAAGTCCTACCTTAAAACAGATGCTGCCAGCTGCAGTGGCGTGAATGTGAAAAATCACCATAATTCATAGGAATGGAATCAAATAGTGAATAAGCTATGTAAATGAACCTTGATGAGTCTATTTTCATATGGAAGAAACGAAACGGTCATAGGAGTTACAGGTTAAGAGATATTAAAGCTATTGTGAGACAGGGCCAGAATGGTTTCTGGGTTCCCTGTCGCAACTTTAAAAATTCACTATAAATTATCCAAAAGAATTAGGAGATATACCTTATATGTACAGATTCCATTTTGAGTCTAGTTTCATTAGAAACAAACGACACCAGCATTAAAGCCCTGTGCAGAGAGATATTCAAGTTATACCGCGCGAAGGTCAGAGCAGTCGATCCCTGTAACTTGGGTAACTTTAACTAATAAACTGTACCAATTGGCCCGACCAAAAATCCTAGAAATAAATCCATGGATGTATATATGAGTCTAAATTCAGGGAAAATTTACGAAACCAGTTTCTGAGTTTTGAAACTCGAGATACGATTTTTAAGGCGACAGTGACGCAGTTTTCCAGCCTGACTGGAAATGTCAAATTGGTGGGCAAAAACATGTGAACTTGGCTGGTTAACCCCTCGGGTCCGACACCGGCGATGGTCTCGGGTTTGGGGTGTTACAATATAAATATGGTTTGGGCCTAATGGGCCATATATTGGTGATTTGGGCCTAATGGGCCATATGAATATGATTGGGCTTAGTGGGCCAGATACAGGTATGTGAAATTGTTTGGGCTTTGTAAGGGGCTATAGGCCTAGCATATGATATCCACATAAGACTTAATTAATATATTGCGACCGTGGACAGGTCAAAGGGGTTATGGTGTGGCAACGGGTATATGCATGCCTAGGATTGGATCTAGGGAGAGCTTGGTACTTAAGTGGTCTTAATGACTCACCTCCTCTTCTCTGGAATCCTACCTGGTGCATAGTATTCGTTCATCTTAGCTCGCGAGACTTGTTAACGGGCCAAGGTAAGTGAAAACCATAATTAAGGGAAAATTATCGAAACACCCCTAAGGGCAAAAAAATGACCGAATTACCCTAGGTCCTGAATGTAAGTTTTATGGATGTGACATGCATATATATGATATTCTGCTTAGGCTACATATGGGTGGGAATTATGGAATTGAGGAAGTATATAAGGATCTCATGGTTGCTTGACAATCATGGATCCACCGACAGTTTTTAAAGCCCAATATGTAAATGAAGGTAGTTTCGCAACTGGGCTACCATGGTGTGTGGGTTGGGTGGGTCGATATTTATATCCCCACATGGTGTGACGGGGACCAGCTGGTGTGTAGCGGATGGATAATTTGGATGGGATTGCATTGCATGATTGATGAATGATGTTTTTTTTATTTTGAATGCTTGTTTTTGCCGAGGGTTGTACACACTGAGTTTTCGAAAACTCACCCCCTCTTTTATTTTATTTTCTGGTGATTCTCAGTGGAAGGTTTGATGTTTGGAGGGACTCTAGGTGGCCAGCTAGCAAGATGTTTTGGACTTGTGTTTTTTTTAGCATTTAAGTTTTTATTTATTTTTAAGTATGTTTCAGACCAGATTGTAATATGGTTTTCATTATGTTATTATTACTTGAATTATTGTTATTAATTTTCACTGTAATTACAAGAAGTTGAACATGGGTTTTCTAAATTATAGTGTGTTTCTACGTTTCCGCAATTAAATTCTTAAATATTAAGCTGTCTTAAATCAAATGTTTTAAACAATGTTTTCGTAACTGAAAGATTTTTTTCCCTAAAAGTTAATCAGGGATTCTTTCAATTTAAGAAGGGTTTTCAATGAAAACATGATTTTTTCTAAAATACTTTAATGTGACATACCAGATTCGGCCCTAGCGCCTGGGCCGGGTTTGGGGTGTTACACTACGGGAACAGGTTGAGGATTAGGTGGTGGTAGAGGTTGTTGAGCAGCCGGATTGGTTCTAACAAATTGTGTGAACCATTCGCTCATCATTTGAAAAGAGGCTTCTTTAGCCTCTCCTCCGTAACTACTCAGTACATTTCTAGATTTAAAAGCACTGCCCTTTGAGCAAGAGCTGGCGCATTACTCTCAACATCGTCAGCTAGAACTCGATCGGGATCCATTTACTTTAGGAAAACACAATTTAAAATTGTCAGGAGTCATCACACTATTATAATTTATATATGGCACGTATAGCTAGACTCTCACACATGCTACTTTAGTCCAAGAATCGACTAAAATTTGGCTCTGATACCAATAAATGTTACACCCCTCACCAGTGTTTAACGCCGTAATAGGGTTACAGAGCATTACCAGACTTATAACACATTTAAACATATGTTTTCACATGCAATTAGTCAAATCATATACATTCCATTCACAATCAATCATTTTGTGCCTAATACAAGCCTACGAGGCCCAAAACATGCATTGGGAGTGGTTCGAGACTAAACCGATAACTTTGGAAACTTTTGATGTATTTAGATAATTTTCTCAAAAATAGGGGACACACCCCCGTGTGGCCCAGCAGTGTGTCTCACACGATCAATAGACACGCTCGTGTCACAGGCTGTGTGGACATTCGAAATGGGAACACATGGTCGTGTTCCAGCCCGTGTCCAACCCCGTGTAACTCTATGACTTGGGTCAGACGGCCAACACACACGCCCTTGTGCCTTAAAAAGGCCATGCACGCCTATGAGCCAGGCAGTGTGCTAGGCCGTGCCAAACCTATAATGTATATTGACTTATGCCACCTGGCCAAGTCACACACTCGTGTGTGAGGCCGTGTGGAGAATACTGAATTTATTTAAAATTTCAACACCAGATGACACATGGCAGTGTACATGACTGTGTATCGGACACGACTGAGACACACGCTCGTGTCTCTGTCCGTGTGGACGAAAATATGCTATTTTCCAAGCCATTTTGCCATTCATACTTGTGCTCACCTACATCAAACTCAAAGGCACCAATACATAGCATCAATAGGCATTTTAAATCAACTAATTCAAACATAATTCGTAACACCCCTTACCTGTATCCGACGTTGGGACAGAGTACAAGGCATTAGCAAAAGCATACACAGTCATTCATGGAAAACCGAGCTATAAAATTTTTCTTCAAATCGATTTCATTCATACATACACAATTTGTCCCTAATATAGGCCTACGAGGCCCAAAATATCCATTTGAAAAGGATCGAGACTAAATTGGGAACTTTTAAAAAAGTTTGGGAAAATTTTCCCTCCTACAGAGGCACACGCCTGTGTGAGACAGCGGACATGCCTGTGTGCTCTCGACACGCTCGTGTCCTCCAGCCATGTAAATCTCTGACTATGACGTCAGCATCAATTTAGGGTCACACGGCCGTATCACACGTCCGTGTGGCTAAACCATGTGGTCAATTAAAATTAAATGAATTTTTCATAAAAAGGTGCAGACTTCACACGACCAGAGAACACACCCATGTTGATAGGCCGTGTCTCTCACACAACCAAGACACACGCCCATGTCTTAGCCCTTGTGTTTACTACTGAGCATACTAACTTGCAAAATTAGGGTGCAGGGGACACACGACCATTCAACATGCCCATGGAACAGACCGTGTGTCACACACGGCCTAGACACATACCTGTGTGTCCACCCATGTGGACAATTTGAAGGCTATTTTCCTGGCCACTTGCAACCCTTAATCACTCATGCACTTAAGCATATTTCATAGCATGCAACATGACATACTTAGACACTCAATTTTCAACACCATAGCACTTTCACATATTTATAATATCATCCTATTGCACATTCCCTTAATCACACCATTTGTAAGCATTCTATACAAACTTCATGCATATAAACTTAATTATCAAAATTTCAAGTTGCACATTTATAACTATTGTCATCTTAGGTTATTAAACCATTCCTTATCTCCTAGTATTTAATCCATACATCTTCATACATTTACCAAGCAATCATATTCCACATCATCAAGACAATATCTCATCATATATCCATCACACAAACCACATAGCATATGATCAAGGCATCAACACATGCATGCATGAACAATTAGATATTACAACCCAAGAATCAATCATGAACCATATCACATGGCTATTACAAAATGAATCATCAACATCATAGGCCTTCACAATTTGGCCAAAAAAACATGATACATATCACAAAATAACCAAGTCCCCTATGCATGCCATACTCAAAATAACAAATTCACTAAACCCAATATTCTTTTGATAGTGTGATCGAATGCTCTTACAACTTCCAATCCTCGAGCTAGCTTGGTGAAACTACAAATGATGGAAAAGAGAGGCGTGTAAGCATTTAAGCTTAGTAAGTCCACATGCAAATAATATACAATATTAGTAAACCATAATCATACAAGATATAATATCATAACCATTAAGATTATTCATCATTCAAGCATTCTAGCTCATTTATCAAGTATTCATATATATATATGAATTCTCGTCACATATCATCCATTAACAAGGCATCACTCATGAGTATAACGTACGCACTTGTACATACTCGTAGCATATCAAATAACTTTACCTTCATTACAATGCCCATCTTGGGACTTTCATCGCATCATCCATTGTAATACCCGTTGAACGTTCAGAATACTATTAGATACATGGAAACTTGCACATAATTGCCACATAAACATACGTAGCTGAAGCTACCTCATATCATGCAACGCTCGCAATGGAGCTACTAACGGGCTTGCTCATATAAGCTATCGATCAAGGTGTAACTACACGGGCTGCTCACAAAAGCTGTCAGGTATCTGACCACTAAAGGATTACCTAGCCACAGGTAGGACACACAAGACCATTGCTCAGAACTAAATCACATCTATCGAATCCATTATAAACTCGGACTGTAACACCCCTAGCCTGTATCCGTCCCCGAACTAGGGTTAAAGGCGTTACTAGACAAATTAAAATATTTTACGAACAATTCATATGCATTATGCACAATCATAGTCAATCATTATCATAATGTCCCTTATATAGATCATCGAAACCTTAAACATGCATTAGAAAGGGGTGTAAACTGAAAAATATATAGCATTTTTCCTATATAATTCGTCACCATTTTACTTAAATTTGTTTTTAAAACCAAGTAATTGCTTAGTAAATTAATGAAATATCTGAAAATATGAAATTTGGACATAGAAATTATTAAAATGTGATTTTATGCTTTATTATATAGTTTTCATGCAAAAATGGCTTCTTTTATATTAATTTGAGCATATTATATTTTCAAGCTATAAAGTGGGGCATGCATGATTAAATTAAATAATAAAATATAAAGTTATATTTTATAGTTTATTTTAATATGTTTCATTAATAACTTGGGTTTTAATTAATTAAGTAAATTGATTAATTAAAGTAGTTAAATTACATTTTTGTTCCTCTAAATTATCTACTATTCTTTGGATAGGTGCGAGAGCATTATGTTGATTACAAAATCATCCAAATAGAGAACCAAATCAACCTAAAATTCATCCGCATGTGGATGTTCATAAATCAAATTTTGGTTTAATTACACAAGGTCCTTGAAGAGTTGAATAAACCATAGATTTACCCAAAGATTTCCAATTGACCGAGTCCTAATCCTGATGATGTTGTGGCACTTAAATCAAGAAAAAATCAGCCACATTTCCACAAATCATAACCTGCCACCCTTGCATGAATTTGCAAAAGATGGATGCTCATATTTTTAGCAAACTAGCTCCCTTGCCTCACCTATAAATAAGACCCCATTTCTCACTTTTCTAATCATCCCTCACTCATTCATCATTCTCTCCTCTCTCAACCCTCTTAGCCCTCACGCCTATCATCATATTTGCATAAATATTTTTAGAAAATTAGCCTCTTAAAAGCCCTTGGTCGGCCACCTCGGAGAGCCATCAACAAAGGAGCGAAGCAATAAAATGAAGGAGCCCTCGTCAGTCAGAGTCTTAGTGATAGCCACTTTGATTTGGGTTTAATCTTTCTTTTCTTTTACTTAATTCAAGAATGTTTGCTATGTGTTTACTGTTCTTGTTTACAACAATGATAGCTTAATTTTATTTAAGCTAGGATGGTTATTTTGATTGAATAATATTTATTTCAGTCATGCTTATAATGTTTGTGCCACAAGCAATCATGTTTTCAATGAAAATCAAGTGTGTATTTCATTCATACGTGATTGAAATGCACTTGAATTAGCTGAGCGATCCTAACCACAGCTAATGGACACATAATTGAAATGTACATGCTCAATTTAGATACTAACCCGATTAAATTGTGGGTGACATAACAACCCTAACCAAGCTCTGTTATCTGCATAGTTTTTAGATTTGTGTGATTAAACTGTTTCAAACCTAACACGTCCCTGTTACCTTGCACGAATACTAAGAACCCTTAGTAAATAAGGATCAGTAAAATGCATATTTACTAAGTAAAGGATTCCGAAAGGACCTAATGTGGTTTCCAAACTCATGAACGATCGAGTTGCCATGGAATGTTTTTCGGAATATTGATAAGCATGTTGATAATAATTTTAGTTTAATTAAAGTAATTGTCCTAGCTTATTTATGTTATAATTGTTGCTTATTGTGTTAATTCTGCTAAAATCTATTTCATTCATATAATTGCATGTTAGGATAAATTACATTAGGGATCATTGCATTTAGTTTAATATATTTTAATCATCACTTCTCAATTATATTATTTTTATTTATCAATTTGTTAATATAATTTTACAAATTAATTGACTTAGCACAAATACAATCCCTATGGAGACAATAACTCGATACTTACTTATTACTTGATAACGACAGTGTACACTTGCACAAACCCCAGAGCATTAGAAGTTTTTGGCACCGTTGTCGAGGATTGTCAACTGTTGCCATAGTCATTTTTTGTGAAATTATATATTTTCAATTTGGTTATTTCTAAGATTACTAACTTCTTCTTTTTTAATTTTGTGATTTTCTTTTTCAGGTGTTTATGAACATAGATCGGATTATCGATTTTCTCCCAGTAGACCCTAAAATTGAGCGAACTTTCAGAAAAAGAAGAAGTGAACGAACAGCTCAAAGACAGAATGAGATGGACCTTGGAAATCAAAATCAAGACCAAGGTAATGAAGCCTAACATGTACGAAATCCCATCCTAATTGCCGATGATAGAGATCGATGCATCAAACAATATGTTTTGCTATTTTTCAATGAGTTAAATCCAGGAATTAGAAGGCCTAATATTGAGGGAACCCAATTCAAATTGAAACTAGTGATGTTTCAAATGCTACAAATAGTGGGCCAATTTAGTGGTATGCCTACGGAAGATCCACATCTCCACCTTCGATTGTTTATGGAGGTGAGTGATTCATTCAAGATAGCCGGTGTGACTAAAGTCATACTAAGGTTGAAGTTGTTTCTATACTCGTCGTGAGATTGAGCACGAGCATGGCTTAATTTGTTGCCACCAAGTTCTATATCTACATGGCAAGAATTAGCCGAGAGATTTTTGGTTAAGTATTTCCCGCCTAGCAAGAATGCATCCCAACTTTCCAAAAATGATGACGAGTCTTTTTATGAGGTTTGGGAGTGATTCAAGGAGTTGCTTTGTAAGTGTCTTCATCATGGGGTTCCTCATTGTATCCAGTTGGAGACATTCTATAATGGTCTCAATGCATATACAAGGTTGATGGTAGATGCTTCTGTGAATGGTACAATTTTTTCTAAGTGTTATAATGAGGCTTTTGAGATCATCAAGAGGATCGTGAGTAATAACTATCAATGGCCAACAAATCAAATAGCTTCAGGAAGACGAGTAGCTGGAGTTTATGAAGTTGATGCTCTCTCTTCGTTATCAGATCAGGTACCTTTTATTTCCTCTATGTTCAAGAAGTTTATCGCTGGCTCAGCCACCAAGTCCATTTAAAGTAGTTTCCTGTGTGTATTGTGAGGGAGATCATTCTTTCGAGAATTGCCCATTGAATTCTGAGTCAGTGTACTATGTGGGGAACTAACATCAAAATAGGAGTGGACAAGGACCTCAATCCAACTTCTATAATCTTTCATGGCGAAATCATCCCAACTTTTCTTGGAGCAACCAAGGAAATGGACCAAACAACAACTTTATGCAGCATAGACCCAACCAATCTCAAGGATTTAATCAGCAAGCTCCAAAACCACCTCAAGTTGAATCATCAAATAGTTTGGAGAACTTGTTGAAAGCATACATGGCAAAGAATGATGCTTTGATCTAGAGTCAAGTAACAACACTGAAAATTTTGGAAAACCAAATGGGTCAGTTAGCTACGGAGCTTCGTAATAGACCGCAAGGAACATTGCCGAGCAATACTAAGAATCCAAGAAACATGGGTAAAGAACATATCAAGGTAGTGGCATTGTGAATTGGTAAAATTCTAGAACCCCGATTGACTGATGTTGAAGACGACCCTATTGAAAAGGATGAAAGTCAACCAACTGTTGAAATTCCTACACCAAAGGAATCAGAATCTGCAAAGACTGACAAGGTAGATCCTAACTTAGTGAATTCAAATACTTTAACATCTTCTTTGGATACATATTTACCTACTCAGAAGAGTTGTCCAGTTCAACCGAAAGTTTCATTACCTCTATATCCGCAAAGGTTGTAGTAGCACAAACAAAAACAGGAAGTGCAATTCAAGACATTTTTGGATGTTTTGAAGTAATTAAACGTAATATTGCATTGATGGAGGCTTTAGAACAAATGCCAAATTATGTGAAGTTTATGAAGGATATACTATCCAAGAAGAAATGACTGAGTGAGTATGAGACCATCACTTTGATAAAGGAGTGCAGTGCGTTCTTGTAGAACAAACTGCCACTGAAATTGAAAGACCCAGTAAGCTTTACTATACCCGATAACATTGGTGAATCTTACTGTGCTAAAGCTTTGTGTGACTTAGGAGCAAGTATCAACTTGATGCCTAAATCTATTTTCAAGATGCTAGGGATAGGAGAAGTAAGACCTACAGCTGTGACGCTCCAGCTAGCAGATCGATCTTTAGCATACCCCAAAGGAAAGATCGAGGATGTTTTGGTAAGAGTCGATAAATTTATTTTCCCTGCTAATTTCATTATTCTAGATTTTGAAGTAGGTAAGGAAGTGCTGATTATCCTTGGGAGACCTTTCCTAGCCATGGGAAGAACGTTAATTGATGTGCGAGTTGAAGATGGTCAGGTAACTTTTAATATTCTTAAAGCGATGAAATTTCCCGATCTGACAGAAGAGTGTTCAGTTATGGAAGAATTAGAAACCTTGATTTCTATGGAAAGCAATTTTGAAGAAGATCCACTGGAGAAAGCCTTAGGGTTTGACCCTTTAGTGGATGAAGAAAGTGAAGAAAACATGGTTCTGGTGGAAGCCAATCCGAGAAATTTTATTCAATCCCCACGATTTGAACCGTTGGAGTTGGAAGTCAGAGAATTTGTGCAACCCCAACTGTCAATCGAAGAACCACGTACACTCAAACTAAAGATACTTCCTTCCCATTTGAAATATGTTTATTTAGGTGACTGCTCTACCTTGCCTGTGATTATTTCAGCAGAACTAACAAAAGATCAAGAAGAGCAACTAATTGTTGTTCTAAAGAAATGTAAGAAAGCAATTGGTTGGACCATAGCTAATATTCGAGGTATAAGCCCTTCATTTTGTATGCACAAAATTATTCTAGAGGAAGGTGAAAAAGCTCAAATTTATGGTCAAAGGAGGCTCAATACTATTATGAAAGATGTTGTGAGAAACAACATGATCAAATGGTTAGATGTAGGAATCATCTATCCTATTTCAGATAGTTCATGGGTAAGTCTAGTACAGTGTGTGCCGGAGAAAGGTGGAATTATGATGAGAATGAGCGTAATGAATTGATCCCAACAAGAACTGTTACTGGTTGGAAAATTTGTGTTGACTACAAAAGCTAAATAAAGCCACTCGGAAGGACCATTTTCCATTGCCTTTTATGGATCAGATGTAAGATCGACGGACAGGTAATGAATTCTATTATTTTTTAGATGGTTATTTGGGATATAACCAAATAGTTGTAGCCCCGGAAGACCAATATAAAACAACCTTTACTTGTCCGTACGACATGTTTTCTTTTAGGCGAATGCCTTTTGGTTTATGCAGTGCACCTACAACCTTTCAACGATGCATGATGGCAATTTTCACTGATATGGTTCAAAATTTTGTTGAGGTTTTCATGGATGATTTTTTTTTTTTTTTTGGTAACGCTTATGATATTTTTTTGAGTAATTTGGCTAAGGTACTGAAGAGATGCGAAGAGACGAATCTTGTCCATAATTGGGAGAAATGTCATTTTATGGTTAAGGAAGGGATTGTCTTAGGGCATAGAATTTCAAAGAACGGAATTGAAGTCGACAAAGCAAAGGTTGACGTAATTGAAAGATTACAGGCCCAATGAATGTGAAAGGAGTCAGAAGTTTCTTAGGCCATGCTAGTTTTTACCAAAGGTTTATCAAAGATTATTTGAAAATTTCTAAACCGTTGTGTTTGTTGTTAGAGAAAGATACATTGTTCGATTTAAAAAAAGCATGTTTAGAAGCTTTTGAAGAGCTAAAAAAATGGTTAATCTCAGCCCCAATAATCACTACACTCGATTGGAGCACACCTTTTGAGTTGATGTGCGATGCAAGTGATTATGCTATTGGAGCTGTGATGGGTTAAAGAAAAAATAAAGTGTTCCACCCCATTTACTTTGCAAGTAGAACCTTGACGGGAGCCCAACTTAATTATTTGGTAACTGAAAAGGAATTATTTGCTATAGTCTTTTCTTTTGACAAATTCCGCTTATATCTTATAGGTACCAAAGTTACAGTATTTACTGACCATGCGGCCGTTAAATACTTGCTCATGAGGAAAGATGCAAAACTGAGGCTAATTCGTTGGACACTTTTACTCCAAGAATTTGACCTTGAGATCCAAGACAGAAAAGGTGTTGAAAATCAAGTAGCTGATCATCTGTCGAGGTTGGAGCAAGATGAGGTAACTCAATCACATGTGCCTATCATCGAGAATTTCCCAGATGAACACTTATTTGAGGTGAGTCAAATTCATGAAACACCTTGGTTTGCTGATTTTGCCAATTATCTTACATGTGGAATAATACCACAAGAAATGACATACCATCAAAGGAAGAAATACCTTCATGATAGTCGGTATTATTTTTGGGAAGACCCGTTCTTGTTTAAATAGTGTGTAAATATTATAATTCGAAAGTGTGAAGCTAAAAATGAGATTGTTGAGATCTTATATCATTGCCATTCATCTCCAAGTGGAGGAAACTTTGGTGGTGCACGTTGTAACACCCCCTTACCCGAGACCGTCGCCGGAGTCGAGCACGAGGCGTTAACAGACTTAAATTATTACTTAAACAAATTCAAACAATTTATTTCACCTTTCGTAATAAACTACCCATCTGCATCACTAAAACAAGATCATATCTCAAGTTACGAAACTAAAAATTAAAATCCGTAAATTTTCCTTGAAACTAGACTCATATATCTATTTACTAAATTTTTTCCAGAATTTTTGGTGCGTCAATTAGTACAGTTTATTAGTTAAAGCTTCCCCTATTTCAGTGTTTGACTACTCTGACCTCTATTCACTACGAATCACTTTTCTCTCTATACAGAATTTTGATGACTATGCTATTGTTTCTCTTAAAAGTAGACTCAATAAGAAATCTATACATATAAAGTATGACTCCTAATTATTTTTTTACAAGTTTTAGTTAATTTCTAAAGTCAGAATAGGGGATTTAGAAATCACTCTTACCCTATTCTATCAAAACTCACATTTCTCATAAAATACAACTCATTTACATGTTTTGTTTCTTTCATATGAAAATAGACTCAAT
The DNA here is from genome assembly GCF_025698485.1 of Gossypium arboreum. Taxonomy (NCBI): domain Eukaryota; kingdom Viridiplantae; phylum Streptophyta; class Magnoliopsida; order Malvales; family Malvaceae; genus Gossypium; species Gossypium arboreum. The sequence continues at coordinate 28,366,045 of NC_069073.1, read as the reverse complement.
AAGATTCAATTTCATATTTTATTCATCATCTAATTCTATCTCTACTATATTTAGTGATTTTTCAAACTCACATTATTGATGTTGTATGATACTGTTTTATAACAAATTGCACATTTTTATGAATTTCCATGGATTAGATAGCACATTAAGTTTACATAACACCAAATATGATCTTGATTAGCCATTCCAATGGCTAATCATTACCAAACATTTCCTTACCACCCAATAGCCATATCATAAGATCATATACACAAAATGATTATAACGCTATACATGCCATACTCAAAATATACAAGCCACTATACCAAAATGGTCTATGGATAGTTTGAGCAAGCCTCCGACCATTCCCAATTTCTGAGCTGGCTTGTCAAAACTAAAAAGTATGGAAAGGAGGGAGTAAGCATAAATGCTTAGTAAGTTCACATGTAAATAGAAAGTCACATAATCATGCAATCCAACATAAAACATCATTTGATAAATATCACTAAGACAATCATGTTACATTTGCATTTACTATCTTACCACGATTTCATCATACCAAGTTCTCAACCCGAGGGTTTAAGCGCATACCTGTCCAAATTTTCTCATTCACCACACTTACCAACATGTCACCTTTGTCTTAAGTATTCTACTTATTCTCTTAAGATTCACCCGTTGAACACATTGGAATATAATTTGGATACACAGATTGCATGCACATAAGTGCCATACCCGCAGCTAGACAAACTCAAGCCTACGAAAATTATGTAGCCAAGCTAACATGTAACCCGCCCAAAAGCGAACTCGGACTCAAATCAACGAGCTCGGGCATTCGCATCCATAAGTGAACTCGGACTCAACTAAACTAGCTCAGATGCCTAGTTACATCTCATGAACTCGGACTCAACTCAACGTGTTCGGAACTCAAATATCCTAGTGACATGTCACTTGTATCCTAATCTATTCCCAAGGTTCAAACAGGATTTTCCTCAATCACACATCTTTGCTGTCTTCCACGAAATGTCGCAACCAATACTTGGTAGCATTTCATATTTATCAAGTAGCTCACATAATTTGCATATTACTCAATAATAACCCACAAAGCATAATATTTCATGATAATAATCATCATATCATATAAATAACATTAAATTACTTAAAATGAGAATTATGTTACTACATTTACACTTGAACTTACCTCTGTACAAAATGTTAGAAATCGAGTCTATTCCTCGTAAACTTTATTTTTCCCTCGATCACGCCTCGAATCTTGTTTCTCTTGATAATCGAGCTTGGAAGCTTGAAAAACCCTATCTATGTCTTCCTCATGTGAAATTCGGCCAAGGGTTTGAAGATGGAAAAAAATTGGCATTTACTTTTGTTTTTAATTCGTTTTAATAACTAAATGACCAAAATGCCCTTAATTAAAAACTATGGTGTTTTATCTTCCTTTAGGTATTTTTGTCCAAACTAGTATAATGGTCTAATTAATATCCAAGGACCTCCACTTTAAAAACCCATTACTTACAAGTACTTAGTAGCTTTGTGAACTAGAACACACATTTTACAACTTTTGCAATTTATTCCCAAATATCAAATTAGATCCTCTATCGATAAAATTTCTAAACGAAATTTTCACACAATCATGAAATCATGCCATAGACCTTAAAATGATAATAATATAATTATTTCTATCTCGGATTTGTGGTCTTGAAACCACTATTCTGATTAGGCCCTAAATGGAAACAATTGATTACTCAGCACCAAAGAAGAGAGGAAGAAGAATCGGCTAAAGTAAAAAAAATATCGAGTAGAGGAGGGGTAAGAATTCGGCACAAAGAAAGAAAAGAAAAAAAAGGGTTTTCGGCTTTTTAGAGAAAAGGGTTTCTGGCACAAAGTGAAGGGAAATTCGTTATTAGCTTTTCAACCCTCCCATTCGGCACCTATTTATAGCCCTATAGCCGAATTCTTCAAGCCCAAGTTCCCAATTCGGCTCCACTTACTCCTCACTTCTCATCTCCTCGTTTTTCTCCCTGATAACCCCTTGATCCTTTCCTTAATTTTCTCTTCTGAGCACTCCCCTTGGAATCCATGTTCACGCCACTTCCATCCTTCTAGAAGGCCAAAATTAAACTCTAAAAATACTAAGCTAGGATTCGAACCTTGGACCCCCTTGCTAGCTACTAACGCCACCTCACTACACCTTATGTGGCGTCACTTAGCCACTCCACCATAGGCTCTTTTTGTATCCAATTGTTTCTTTATTTATTCAAAAGCCCACCTATTTGTCAGCCCTGATTCTTTTAATAATTAAATTATAATTTCTTCTACCCCTTAATTCAAGCTCAACCTTAGCTAAGACCTACTACAATTATCGCTTGTATAAGAATATTAAACACAATTTTTATCAAAATTAAAAATAAAGAAAATTCAGGATTTCAGGATTTTTGGGGCGTTACACGTAGCTCCTCAAGTTGTGGAACTTCAACGGTTGAATAAGTCGCCAGTAGATAATATCTTAAAACACAGGGCTTAAGAGTTTAGAGCTACCATTGATGATGATCCTGAGCGAGCTGAATTTTGGCTTGAAAACACTATTTGGGTATTTGATGAACTGTCATGTACACTAGCTAAGTGTTTGAAATATGCCATTTCATTATTGAGGGACACTACATATCAATGGTGGAAAACACTAGTATCAGTGGTATCGAGAGAAAGAGTGACTTGGAAATTCTTTCAGACTAAGTTCTGGAAGAAATATACAAGTCAGAGATTTCTCGATCAAAAGCATAAAAAGTTTCTAGAATTGAAATAGGGCCATATGACTGTGACTGAGTACGAAAGAGAATTTGTAAGATTGAGTAAGTTTGCTTGAGAGTATGTTTCTACTGAAGAAATCATGTGTAAACGGCTTGTCGATGGGTTGAACAAAGATATTAAGCATCTAGTTGGAATTCTAGAATTGAAAGAATTTGTTATCCTGGTTGATAGAGCTTACAAAGCCGAGGAGCTTAGCAAAGAAAAGAGAAAAGTAGATTCAGAGGCTAAAGACTCGAGTAAAAGATCGATGAGTAAGCCATATCAATCTTCGTCAAATAAATTCAGAGATTAATTCACTCGTCCAAATGTTTCAATTGGGTATTCAAGTAGAGATCGTGAAAAACAATACCCAAGTCCTAATGCTCAAGCTACATCAGTATCGAGTGTTGGTAGTGTGCAAAATTATAGACCTAAATGTCAACAATACGGAAGACGACATCCTGGTGAATGTAGAATGAAGAACCGAGCTTGATTCAAATGAGGTTCACAAGATCATTGCATATGTGATTGCCTAGAATTAGCTGAGAAAGATAAGATTCAGAATGCAAGACTGAGTAACACAGTTAATAGAGGAAGGCGACCAAGAAATATGGGAAATGTGACCAATAGTAGAGGCACGAAAAATGATATAGCTATGGGATTCGAGGTCAGAGCACCTGCTAGAGCTTATGCTATTCACGCTCGCGGAGACACGTCATCACCAGATGTTATTACCGGTACATTCTCCCTTTACGACACTAATGTGACTGCATTGATTGGTCCTAGATCAATTCATTCATATATCTGTATGAATTTAGTGTTTAGTAAGAATTTACCTTTGAGTCTACTGAGTTTGTGATTAAAGTATCGAACCCCTTAGGCAAGTATGTGCTAGTTGATAAAGTTTCCAAGAACTACCCTATAATGATTCGGGGTCGCTGTTTTCCTGCAGATTTGATGTTTTTACCATTTGATGAGTTCGATATAATTTTGGGTATGGATTGGTTGATTTTGCATGATGCTATTGTGAATTGTAGATGAAAGATTATTGAATTGAAATGTCAGAATTGTGAAATTATTCAAATTGAATCAGATGAATCGAATGAATTGCCTATTGTGATTTCGTCTATGTAAGATTAGAGATGCGTGAGAAAAGGTTGCAAAGCTTATCTTGCTTATGTTTTAGATACAAAAGTGTCTGAATCAAAGATTGAATCAGTGCCTATAGTTTGTGAATATCTAGATGTATTTCCAGAAGAATTATCGGGGTTACCATCGATAAGAGAGGTTGAATTTGCTATTGAGTTAGTACCTAGAACTTCTCCGATATCCATAGCTCCTTACAGAATGGCTATAACAGAATTGAAAGAGTTGAAATCTCAGTTGTAAGAGTTAACAAATAGAGGATTTGCACGACCTAGTTTTTCACCCTGAGGTGCACCAGTATTGTTCGTAACGAAGAAAGACGGGTCAATGAGAATGTGTATTGACTATTGATAGCTCAACAAAGTTACAATAAAGAACAAGTATCCGTTGCTGATAATAGATGATTTATTTGACTAGTTGAAAGGTGCAACAATGTTTTCGAAGATTGATCTACGGTCTGGCTTTTATCAGTTGTGAGTAAAAGATGCAGATGTCCCAAAAACTATGTTTAGAATGAGGTACGGACATTATGAATTTCTTGTTATGCCTTTCGGATTAACTAATTCTCTTGCAGTCTTTATGGATTTGATGAAACATATTTTTAGACCGTATTTAGACAGATTCATTTTTGTGTACATTAACGACTTTCTGATCTATTCACGAGATGACTCTGAGCATGTTGAACATTTGAGAATTGTGTTACTAACCTTGAGAGATAAGCAATTGTTTGCTAAATTTAGTAAATGTGAATTTTTACTCTGAGAAGTGGAATTTTTGGGACATATTGCTTTAGTAGAAGATATACAAGTTGATCCAAGCAAAATTTCTACAGTTGTTGATTGGAAACCACCAAGAAATGTATCTGAAGTTAGAAGTTTTCTAGGACTAGCTGGATACTATCGACGTTTTGTTAAAGGGTTTCCGATGATTGCTACTCCTATGACCAGATTGCTACAAAAAGATGTGTATTTTGAATGGTCTGAAAAATGTCAATAGAGTTTCGAACAATTGAAAGCATTGTTAATTGAGGCACCAATGTTAGTTCAACCTGAGTCGAGTAAAGAATTTGTAATTTACAGCGACAGGTCTTTGGATGGTTTACGTTGCGTTTTGATGCAAAAGAGAAAAAGTGATAGCCTCCAGACAGTTCAAGCCGCATGAAAAGAATTATCTGACACATGATATAAAGTTGGCTGCTATTTTGTTCACATTGAAAATCTAGTGACATCATTTGCAAGGTGAAAAATGCCCCATCTTTATCGATCACAAAAGTTTAAAGTATATAAAGACTCAGAAAGATTTGAATTTATGGCAACGAAGATGGCTCGAGTTGCTAAAAGACTATGAGTTAGTGATTGATTACCATCCAGGAAAAGCGAATGTGGTTGCGGATACACTGAGTAGAAAATCTTTGTTTTCTTTGAGAGCGATGAATACACAGATATCTTTATCTGATGATGGTTCAATTCTAGCAGAGTTAAAAGCTGAACCAGTTTTTCTACAACAAATTTGTGAAGCTTGAAAGTGTGATACTGAATTACAAGCTAAAAGAATACAATGTGAGTCGACTTGTTACTATGACTATCAAATTGGATCCAATGATTTCTTAATGTTCCGAGGTAGAATCTGCGTACCAAAGAATTCTGAGCTCATATAGAAAATTTTGAATGAAGCACATAATTGTTGCTTATCTGTTCACCTGGAAGTTCAAAAATGTACAATGACTTGAAACAATTGTATTGGTGGTTGGGTATGAATAGATACATTTCTAAGCTTGTATCGAAGTGTTTGATTTGTCAACAAGTCAAAGCTAAACATCAAGTTCCTTCAGGATTACTACAGCCTATGATGATACCAGAGTGGAAGTGGGATAGAGTTACGATGGATTTCGTATCGGGATTACCTCTGTCTCCAAGGAAGAAAGATGCTATCTAGGTTGTCGTAGATCGACTAACTAAATCAGAACATTTCATTCTAGTACGTACTGATTATTCGCTTGATAGATTCATTGAATTGCACATATTTGAGATTGCTAGATTGCACGTGGTGCCAGTTTCGATTATGTCAGATAGAGATCCGAGGTTTACATCGCAATTTTGGAAGAAGTTTCAAAAAGCTCTGGGTACGAGGTTGAATTTTAGTACATCATTTCATCCTCAAATCGATGGTCAGCCTGAGAGAGTAATCCAGATTCTCAAAGATATGCTCCGCTGTTATGTGTTGGAGTTCGAAGGTAATTGGGAGAAATATTTGTCGTTGGTTGAATTTACATATAACAACAATTTTCAATCAAGCATAAAGATGGCACCGTACAAAGCTTTGTATGGTCGCAAATGCTGAACTTCGTTATACTGGAACGAGTTGAGTGAGAAAAAGATCCACGAGGTTGATTTGATCCGAAAGAATGAAGAAAAGTGAAAGTAATTTGCGACAGTCTGAAAGTAGCTTCAGATCGATACAAATCGTACGCAGATTTGAAATGAAAAGACATTGAATTTCAGATCGGTAATAAAGTGTTTCTGAAAGTATCTCCGTGGAAGGAAATACTAAGATTTGGTCGCAAAGGCAAATTGAGTCCATGTTTTATCGGGCCATATGAAATTATCGAAAGAATAGGTCCAGTGGCATATCAGTCAGCTTTACCAACTGAGTTAGAGAAAATCCATAATGTGTTTCATACGTCAATGCTGAAATGTTATAGATCAGATCCATCACATGTAATTTCTCTAGCAGAAATCAAGATTCAATCTGACATGACATACAACGAAGAACCAATTAGAATTTTAGCTCGAGAGGTTAAAGAGTTGAGAAATAAATGCATAGCTTTAGTGAAAGTATTTTGGCAACAGCATGGTATCGAAGAGGGTACGTGGGAGCCCGAGGAAGCTATGAGAAAATAGTACCCTAACCTTTTCACTGGTAAGATTTTCGGGGACGAAAATCCCTAAAGGGGGGAGTTGTAACAACCCGTTTTCAATCAATCATAACAGTGGTCTTGGGACCACAAATCTAAAGTAAAAATATTTATTTTATTATTATTTTAAATTCTATAGCATGATAATATGTTTGTGTGAAATTTTCATTAAGAAATTTTATCATTTAGATGGTTAATTTGATAAAAGGACTAAATCGTGTAAAGTGCAAAAGTATTGTTCTATTAGTTTAAAGTATTAAATAGCTATGAAATTAATTAGTCAATGGATTTATGTTGCAATTAGTCCATTAATAAAATGATTGGACATTATTGGACATTGTTTAAGTGACTTTTATGTTTAATTATTAAGATTATTTATGTAATTTGGAAATTAAGGTAAATTAAATAAAAGAAATAAAGGTATCATTTTTTAATCTATCAGCTTCAACTAAAAAAAGCAAGGAAGGAAGCCATTTTTTTCCATTTTAGGGTTTGGCCACATGCAAGCTTGATTGTAAGTCCATTTTTGTTCGGTTTTTAGTGGTTTCTATGTTTTTGAGATTGTTGTAGCTAGGTCTAGCTAGCCCAGGGACTATTTTGTAAAACTATTAAAGATTTTAGATGATGTTATTGATGAATACATGTGTGTTTTGATTTTTGATGATAGATTATGATTGTTTGTTGATAATTATACAAGTTTTGTTAAGTGATTTTTAGTTAATTGTCCAATTAGGGATTAACTTGTGAAATGTGAAAACTTTGTGGTTAAAATGTGAGATATGTAACACCCCTTACCCGTTACCATCGCCGGAACAGGATACAAGGTATTACCAGAACATAACACATACCATTAAACATAACCGAGATATAAATATGTCATCCAATTTGATAGTGCATCGTATAACATATGTCTTGAACAATATTAGCCAACTTTAATGGCTTGTACAAAGTAGCTGGTCGAGAATCTTGTAACTAATATTTTAAACCTAGACAAATATGACACGTAACAAAATAATTAAGCCTACTATACATGCCATAATTCAAAACGTTTAGTTCAAATACCCTAAAGTATGATAGTGCAGGTAGATCTTCACGATCCTTAACTCCTGAGCAAGCCGGAGGACACTATAAGACAAAAGAGAGAAACAAAGTAAGCTTATAGCTTAGTAAGTAAGTATGTAAATACTAATTAAAGAATCTAACATGTTTACACAACAATTCAAGTATGTCTACTTTAATTTCACTATTCATTCCACTTTGATTAAGCTGTCTCTGTTGTGTCATATTCATTAAATAAATCATAACTCAAGTTACAAAACTTGAAATTCAAATCCGTAAAATTTCCCTGAATCTAGACTCATAAATATTTTTGTTAAATTTTTTCAATAATTTTTGGTTCAGCCGATTAGTACAGTTTATTAGTTAAAGTTTCCCCTGTTACACAGCTCGACTGATCTGACCTCTGTTCACTACGAATTGAATTTCTCTCAGTACACAATTCAAACAACCCTGAAGTCTGTTTCATTTAAAACTAGTCTCAATAAGGAATTTATGCATGTAAACTATATTTCTTAATTTGCTTTGTACAATTTTTAATGATTTTTCAAAGTTGGAACAGGGGATCACGTATTCATCCTGAGCAAGTCACATACAATTGTAAATATCTCCAAATATAGAATTCCTTTGCTTGCTCTGTTTCTTTTACATGAAAGTAGACTCATTAAACTTTAATTTCACATCTCATTCAACTTCTAATTATATTCCTCCTATTTTTTGTGATTTTTCAAAATCACGTCACTGCTACCATCTAAAAACAGTTTTAATGCTAATTTCACTCTTTCACACATTCTTTATGCTAACCTCATTTTATCTTATATATGTATATACCACAAATCATTTTCACCACATTTCATTCACCATAAGTGTAGGTCCAAACCATAATATCACCACAAAACCATCCCGTTGAACAATTCGGATCAATCCTCGATATTTAATGGTTTCACTGCACATTTCACCATCATACTTCGTTTAGTTCGGCTCTCTTGTACACATGGTGAACACTTAGTACCACTCATGCGACCTAACCGATTTGTCTCGTAGCTCTCTTGTCTACATGGTGTCCTTCACTTGGAATCACGCATGCGACCTAGCTACATTTATCTTTCACGTAGCTCTCTTGTCTACATAGTGTCCTTCACTTGGAATCACGCATGCGACCTAGCTACATTTATCTTTCACGTAGCTCTCTTGTCTACATGGGATACATCTCGTATCACACATGTGACCTAGCTACTGCAGGGTGTCTCGTAGCTTTCTTGTACACATGATGTGCACTTAGCATCATACATGTGACCTAGCTACGCTCCTCTATTTCATTCGATCTCTCGAATGTTCAACCGGATCTCTCTCTATATTTATTTCCATTCTTCCAATAGTCGATTTATATTTTAGCATCAGCTAGTATATTTATATAATAGGCTGAAATATAAGAATGTACATGAAATTATTGTAATATTTACATACAAACTTACCTTGGTACAAAATGTGGAAATTTTGCAATTTAGTCCAAAACTTTTTCCTTCCCTGCTTCGAGATCAATTCGCGTCTTTCTTGATCTATAATAACACATTTAGCTCATTTAATACTCATACTATTTATTTCAATCCAAAAATCACATCATGGAAAAATTACATTTTGCCCCTAACTTTACAAAATTACAATTTTGCCCCTAGGCTCGGAATTTAATTTCAGCCCTTATTCTTATATTTTATGATATGCTGAACATTTTCTCTTCTACAACAACATCAAATTCTCACTCTATCATATAGTTATGAACAATAGGTATTTTCTTGATTATGTCGTTTTACTCGTTTTCACTTAAAATCGAGTAGCACAAGTTATTTAACATAATTTAAAACCTCATATTCTATCATAAAAATCAAAATACACAAATTTCACCTATGGGTATTTTTCCAAATATGAACCCTAGGTTAATTTATTACTAGCATAAGCTTAATCGAGCTTAGGATTCCAAAACGTAAAGAACATTAAAAGCGGGCTTGGAATCACTTACTATGGAGCTTGAAAATTGAAGAAACCCTAGCTATGGAGAGAGGAGAATTGGCAGCAACTAAGGAGGATGATGATCAATTTTGTTTTATTTTTCCCATTTTATTTCATTTAATATCCAAATGACCAAAATGCCCTCCTTACTAAACTTTCAAAATTCCTTCCATGTCCTAATTTTGTCCATGAACTTAAAATTGGTCAAATTGCTATTTAAGACCTCCTAATTAATATTCCAAAACAATTTCATACTAAAACTTCCGAGATGCAAATTTTGCAACTTATTCGATTTAGTCCCTACTTTCAATTTAAGCACTTTAGGCATAGAATTTCATCACGAAATTTTCACACAATCATGCAATCATATCATAAACCCCAAAATAATTATAAAACGATTATTTCTATCTCGGATTTGTGGTCACAAAACCACTATTTCGATTAGGCCCTAATTCGGGTTGTCACAAGATAATTGAAAACTGTGGGCTGCTAAGGGCATAATAGTAATTCACCTAGCATGGGTTGTGGTTAAATTACAAGAATTTGTGTTTTCGTGAAATAAGGACTAGATTGTAAAAGATGTGAAACATTAGGGGCAATTGTGTAAAAATGTCTTAAAGTGAATTTTGGACTAAATTAAATAGAGAGATGATTAAATAAGTTATTTTTTATGACATATAGATCAAGAAAAGCGAAACTCTGACCTAGATTGAGGAAAAAACAAAGTTCTCGACTAATCGACCAATTTAGCTGTTTTTATAGTTGAGGTAAGTTTGTATGTTAAAAGCATTGTTATAATTATGTTTTAAATGATTTGATATTGCATAAAATGTGAATACGAGACTACGAACATATTCGATAATGATTCGACAATGATTTGGCATTTGAAATCCTGGTTGAACCTCAGGAATAGATTTGGATACTAGTGACATGCCATTAGGGATTTATTGTGATTATGTGATCTAGATGCTGGTCCTGTACATCCTACCGGTGGCTGAGTATATTGCCATGTGTTGCGGTTACTTGACAGCTTATGTGAGCTGCACGGTGCAGCTACGTCTTGACCCACAGCTTGTATGAGTAGGCCCGTTGATAGTTCTAGTGTGAGCAGTATATGTGATGCATTGAGTTGGCTTCGGCCATGATATTGGCACTTGGTGTGAAAGATTTATGAGCATCCAATTGTAACACCCCTAACCTACATCCGTCACCGAAATAGGGTTACAAGGTATTACCGATAAAAAATAACTCAGATCAAATTCAAATACTAATTATCTAGAAAACATTTGTATAACAAAATTATCATACTTCGATTCAATAATACAAATGATCCCAGAGTTTTGTATACAACGATGCCAACAAGAACTTGTAAATATTAAACATTAAACTTCTAACCAATAACATATTTTGCTTTACAAACTTATCATATATGTATATCTTAACTTTTATAGCCTTTGAATCATGCTAATGAAAAATATCTTAAAACCTTGTAAATGTTATGCGCATGTCCTATGCAACCAAATACACATCTTTTCATTTCATAAAATAAAATATTGTATAATAGCATTTGCTCACCAATTTACAAAATTTACAATTCATGAATACATATTTATAACTAAATCTCCAGCTCAAACATTTGAACTACTCAAGTAAACTAACCAAAATGTTAAAATAATGCACTATATAAGTCCAATACATAATCAAATTCACTTTTCCTCTATTCGGTTAACACAGTTTACCCATACCGAAATACAAATTTAAAAACATATTACATATATATGTTTCCTAGGATCACGTACATGCATGTTTTAAACCACATTAAAAACCCAAAATATATCAATATGGACAAGTACTAAATCACAGCCAAGTCAATTCATTATATGCATAAATAGCTATATGTTCAAACACGAATTATCAAGTTGGTTATAACCATCTCATTCAATCACGTTTTATAACCGATCATGCATATACATTTCACAAATAATTGTCAAATTAGTTTACATTGCAAATCTTGTTTCATAAGAATAAGTCATTAACCACATTTAGACCTGTTTAAAAAATATGAATAGTATGTACCATGTAATAACGTACCAAACATATTTATCTCACATTCGAAAGTAAATAGAAAAAGATTCAAAGTTCCTATTTTTCAATCTAATACAATATTTAATAATAGTAAATTAAATAATAGGAGACTCAAAATGAAAGTTTCTTTTTCGCACTCACTCTCCATCACATTGGCAGAACAAAAGTGTCATATGTATCGATATGGAAATATTTGATATGTGAAGACATGACTTGATTTAGGTTTCTATCTATTATGGAATATAACTAATTGATTTTTAAAGCCAAACTACATAATTATACCTTATTTAAACACATCAACTGAATGGTCAAATACTTAAACTTAACAAAAATCTTAATAAAAACCATCGAGTTTACCTATGTATATATATATACGGTCAATATATTCATACCATATCCAAGTCATTAATCCACTTTAATGCACAACAAGACACATTTCATAAATAATATTCACCCATTTAAAAAATCCATAATACACATGAACTTTTCTTTCAAACATGACCATATCTGAAGCTTGCTTATAAATATTTAAATTCATCATCCTTTCCCGTATGTAATACCTACCACAATACCATGCATTCAAGGCACACAACATTTTAACTAAAACATTAACAAACTATAAGAAATATAACCATCTTTAAACATAAAGATTAAGCCATTTTCGTATGGCTTTATACACAACCAAAATTTATCATTTCAAAAATACACTTCAGCCTATACATGCCATAATTTGAGTTTAACTTATAAAAAACCAATATAGTAGGTAGTGTGATGAGCTTTGCTGACTATCCCCAAGCTTGTAACTTGATTCCAAAATCTATAAATCAAAGAAAAAAACACACAAAATAAGATATTTAAGCTTAGTAAGTCATAAGCAAACAACAAACTGATAATATAATCAACTTATTTTAACAAACCAAATTACAATATCATTATCAAGCTTATTTTTAACTTTCAACTTCAATAATATTATACCTGCACATAATTAATCATTATTCTGGCAGAATATTCACAAGGCTAAGTCATCAAAACTATTGTTCAATTTTTCAAAGCTAAATTATCATCATAAAACCTAGTTCGAAATTCACAAACACATAAGCCCATGTATCACCATATGGTTTCATATGTCATATTAATTATTTGGCCGAATATATAAAATCACACATGCATATAATGGTAACTCATTCAATAGTATTCATAAGGTCAAATACACTTACCTCATCTAATTAGCAATAAGCTAATACAAACCTCTCTATTTATCTCGTTTAGACACTTGAGCATAACTTATCTTTGCCTGATGAACCATTCGAAATTGGATAGGACACTTGTATAATCACACAAGTCATACAATGCCAATGTCCCAGACGTGGTCTTACATGTAGTCACATAATGATGCCACTGTCCCAGACAGGGTCTTACTCGTAAACACATATCAGAATCACATATCGATGCCATGGTCTTACTCGCACACATATATCAGAATCCTATGTCATGACATATGTATCCTAATTATTCCTAAGGTTCATATGGGGCTTTCGGATGTTGTAACTCGTCGTAACTCGGTCGAATCGAATGCTTGAACATTATTACTAAGCTTATTCTCATTCGAAAATAACACGTATGAATTCATGCTTTTCAAACCAGCATATATATATTAAACATTTATATAAAATCTGTACGGATCTACTAGTCGACAACTTTCGATTTCCCCCGATCCAAATCTGATTCCTTTGGTTCTTGATCTAGAAATATTCAAATTAAGCTCATTCAAACATATTTTCATTCAATTTAGTCGAAAAACACATAAATGGGAAAATTACCATTTTACCCCTGACATTTACACTTTTTACAATTTAGTATCTATTTCTCAAAACAGAAAATATACAAAATTTCAAGACACTCATGTTTTGGCTGAATCTTACCCATTACCATACAAGTCCATATATTTCATTTATTTCACATTTTAGTCCCTCAAATTATTATTTTTTCAATTTAGTCCTACTTACTCAAAATCATCAAAAACTCCAATACAAAACATGTTAATCTAAAACATATCTTTCATTTTTCATCATCAAACAACAAAAATCACAAGCTACCAACAATGGTACAACTCAAAATATTCATCAAAACCAAAAATTAAAGATTGGGTCTTGGAGATTACAAAGCAACAATCTCAAAAACGTAGAAATTATAAAAAACCGAGCTAAACTCGTACCTTAATCAAGCTTGAATATAACCGAACCCTAGCTTCTTTTTTATTTTTCCCTCTTGTTTAAGTTTCGGCCAAGAGAAAGATAATATGAAAACCTTATTTTAATTTGATATATATCATAACATATAATAACATTTTACCTAATTACTTATTTAACCTTAAGAATATTATAACAAGGCCATATAACATATGCCTAGTACCGTCCACTTATTCTCTTAATGGGTAAATTTCAACATAAAGGCTTCCATTAATAAAGCCAATAGCAATTCGACCATTTTTAAAAATAACCACTAAATTTTCAATTTACCCAATTAAGTCATTTTATTTAATCAGGCACTCAAACGACAAAATTAAATCACGAAAATTTCATAGACATAAATTCACACATAATAAACATAGAAAATAATTTTTTATTATTTTTTTGAACTCAGATTCGTGGTCTCGAAACCACCGTTTCGATTATCGTCTAAATCGAGTTGTTACAACTCTCCCCCTTAGGGATTTTTGTCCCCGAAAATCTTACCGGTGAATAAGTTCGAATAGCGTTCTCTCATTGAATCCTCTGGTTCCCACGTTGTTTCTTCAACCCAGTGTTTATGCCATAGTACTTTAACTAACAAAATTTTCTTATTTTGCAACTCTTTAATCTCATGAGCCAGAATACGAATAAGTTCTTCCTCATACGTCATTTCAGGTTTGATCTCAATCTCAGACGGATTAATCACATGTGAAGGGTCAGACCAATATCTACGGAGCATCGAAACATGGAATACATTGTGGATCTTTTCTAACTCAGGTGGCAATGATAATCTGTAAGCAATGAGTCCGATACGCTCTATTACCTCATACAACCCAATAAACCTTGGACTCAAATTGCCTTTGTGACCAAATTGGAGTATTTTCTTCCACGGTGAGACTTTTAAGAAAACTTTATCTCCAATCTAAAACTCTATATCTTTACGTTTCAAGTCCGCATATGACTTCTGACGATCTGATGCCGCTTTTAGACTTTCATGAATCACTTTCACTTTCTGTTCAGTTTCTCTGATCAAGTCAACCTTGTGTATCTTATTTTCACTGAGCTCTAGTACAATGGCGTACGACATTTATGACCATACAAAGCTCATAAGGTGCTATTTTGATACTTGATTGATAGCTGTTATTATACGCAATTTCAATCAGAGGTAAATATCGTTCCCATGTACCTTCAAACTCGAGAATGCAGCATCTCAACATATCCTCATGTATCTGAATGATTCGCTCAGACTGCCCATCTATTTACCGATGGAAAGTAGTACTGAAATGTAGTTTCGTACCTAGTGCATCTTGCAATTTCCTCTAAAACTGCAATGTAAATCTCGGATCTCTATCCGAAACAATAGATATAGGCACACCATGTAATCTCACAATCTACGAAACATACAATTCAGCCAGCTTATCTAGCGAGTAGTCTATATGTATTGGAATAAAGTAATCTAATTTAGTCAATCTATCTACAAAAACCCAGATTGCATTTTTCTTGCTCGGTGTCAACGGTAAACTAGATACAAAATCCATAGTAACTCTGTCCCACTTCCACTCTGGTATCATAATCAACTGAAGCAATCTATAAGGTACCTAATGCTTGGCTTTTACTTGTTGATAGACTAAACATCTTGCAACAAAGTCAGAAATGTCTCGTTTCATGCCATGCCACCAATAAACCTATTTCAGATCATTGTACATCTTTGTATTACCTAGATGAATAGAAAACCGACTATTATGAGCCTCTTTCGAAATCATCTGAATCAACTTTGAATTCCTCGGAACGCATATTTGATCTCTGAATCTCAAACAATTATCAGCATCAAAACTTAATTCTGAATCAGTTTCCATCTCACACTGAGCTCGTTTAGCAATCAACTCATTATCAATCTTTTGGGTATCAAAAATTTATTGAATAAATAATGGTCTTACTTTTAATTCAGCTACTATCAAACCATTATCAGACATGGCTATATGCGCATTCATTGAATGCAAAGCAAATAGTGATTTTCAGCTTAAAGCATCAGCAACAACACTAGCCTTTCCCGGGTGATAATCAATTACAAGCTCATAGTCTTTTAGCAATTGTAACCATCAGCATTGTCTCAAATTCAGATCTTTCTGAGTCATCAAGTATTTCAGGCTTTTGTGATCAGAATAAACATGATATTTCTCAACAAACAAATAGTGGCGCCATATCTTTACTGCAAACACAATAGCTGCCAATTCTAAGTCATGTGTCGGATAGTTCTTTTCATGTGGCTTTAACTGTCTCGAGGCATAAGCTATCACTCTACCTTCCTGCATCAAAACACAGTCCAAACCATTTAAAGATGCATCACTATAAATAACAAATTCTTTACCCGATTCTGGCTGAACTAGAACTGGAGCTTTGGTCAAAAAGGCTTTCAACTAATTAAAACTTTTCTGGCACTTCTCTAACCACTCGAATTTAATATCTTTCTGCAATAGCTTCATCATCGGAGCTGCAATCATAGAGAAACCTTTCACGAACCGTCTATAATAACCGTCTAGAAAACTTAGGACTTCAGAAACATTCTTCAAATGTTTCCAATCAAGTATAGCTAAAATTTTGCTCGGATCAACTCGTATACCCGATGCTAATACCACATGACCCAGGAAACTGACTTCACTTAACCAGAACTCACTTTTACTGAGTTTCGCATACAACTGCTTATCTCGTCAAGTCTGCAACACAAGTCTCAAATGTTCAGTAAGTTCAACTTCATCACGAGAGTAGCTCAAAATGTCATCTATAAACACAACCACAAACAGATCCAGATACGACCTGAAGATCTGATTCATCAAATCCATGAAAACAAAAGGTGCATTAGTGAGTCCAAATGGCATAACCAAAAACTCATAGTGTTCGTACCTCATTCGAAAAGCATTCTTTGGTATATCAGAGTCTTTAACTCGCAACTGATAGTAGCCTGATCTCAAATATATCATCGAAAATACTGTGGCTCCTTTCAGCTGGTCAAACAAATCATCAATCTGTGGTAACAGATATTTATTCTTTATAGTCACCTTATTAAGCTGCCTATAATCGATGCACATTCTCATAGTTCTATCTTTCTTTTTCACAAACAACACAGGTGTACCCACAGAGAAAAACTCGGTCGCGCAAAACCTTTATCTGTCAACTTTTGCAACTGAGCTTTCAATTCTTTTAATTCTGTAGGTGCCATTCTGTATGGAGCTATGGCTATCGGAGTCGTCCCAGGCATTAACTCAATACCAAGCTCTACCTCCCAAATAGGTGACAAACCCGGTAATTCTTCAGGAAACACATCCGGATACTTGCATACAATAGGTACTGATTCAATGTTTCTTTCAGCCACTTTACTGTCGAGCACGTAGGCAAAATAAGCTTCACACCTTTTTATCATATATTTTTGAGCTAGAATCGAAGAAATTACTAATGGTAAACCATACAAATTACTGGATTCAATCCGAATAACCTCATCATTCTGGTTTCGTAATGTTTACAACAACATCATGTAATGTCAACTAGTCCATACCCAGAATTATATCGAACTCATCAAATGGAAGCAACATCAAATCATCCGAAAACCACAGATCTCGAACCATTAAGGGACAATTCTTACAGACTTTGTCAACCATAATACACCGGCCCAAGGGGTTTGACACTTTAATCACAAACTCAGTAGACTCAACAGGTAGATTCTTGCTGAATACTAATGTCTCACACACATAAGAATGAGTAGAACGAAGATAAATTAATGCTATTACATTTGTTTCATAGAGAGTGAACGTACCAGTAATAACATTTGGGGATGAAGCCTCATCTCGCGCGTGAATGGCATAGGCTCTGGCACTGTATGAGCCTCAGATCTGACTACGGTATCTTTATTTCCTCTTTGACTGCCACTAGTATTACCCGCATTTCTCGGTGGTCTACCCCGAGTCGTAGTATTACTCGATCTCGTGTTCTGCGCTAGATTTTCTTCAGCTAACCCTGGGCAATCTCGAATATAATGGTCTGTCGATCCACTTTTAAAATAGGCCCAATCATGCAATCTGCAACTGACTAGATGTTGTTTACCTCAATGATTACACTTAGGTTGATTTGATCTGACATTACCCACACTGGCTACTGAGGCAGTTCTCGAACTCACCGGTGGTCTGTTCTGGTCTCGTCGAGAATAACTCGAAGTGCCTTTTGAACGACTGAAATCATCTCGGGACTTATTTGGTGCCGACTGGACTAACCTATTGAATGATCTCTTACGCGAGTCTCTAGCTTCAAAATCAGCTTTCTTTTTCTCTTTCCCGAGCTCTTCAGCTTTGCAAGCTCGCTCAGCAAGTACCAGGTTCAGACCATCTTCAAATATGCCATCTAACAATTTAATGTCTTCGTTCAGTCCATCTTCAAATCTTTTACACATTATGGCTTCGGTAGAAACACACTCTCGGGCATACCGACTGAGTCTCACGAATTTTCGCTCATACTCTGTCACAGTCATCCGACCCTGTTTCAGCTCCAGAAATTCTTTATGCTTCTGATCAATAAATCTCTGGCTAATATATTTCTTACAGAATTTAGTCTGAAAGAATTCCCAGGTCACCCGCTCTCTCGGAACCACTGATACTAGGGCATTCCATCAGTGATATGCTGTATCTAGAAGCAAAGATATGGAACATTTCAAACATTCATCTGGGGTATAGGACAGCTCATCAAACACAAGGATAGTATTATCAAGCCAAAACTCAGCCCGCTCAGCATCATCATCATCCGTAGCTTTAAACTCTTTAGCCCCGTGTTTTCTGATTTTATCGACAGATGGCTTATACAATTTCAACAAATCACTTACTTGAGGTACAACAGGCATCAAAGATCGATCAATTAGGGGTGGAGGTTGTTGTGCAGCCGGGTTAGTCCAACTATATTGAGTAAACCAATCATTCATCATTTGGTAAAAGGCTTGTCTAGACTCTCATTCCTGGTTACTAGGAATCGATCGAGAATCAACCAACGCTGTCCCTTGCGTCGAAGCAAGCGCTACACTCTTGACATCATCAGCTACAGCTCTTTCGGGATCCATTTACTATATGAAAACACATTTCACATGTCAGAAGTCATCACACAATCGTATTATATAATTATGGCATGTACAGCTAGACTCACACACACTACTTCAATCCTAGAACCGACTAAACTGTAGCTCTGATACTAATAAAATGTAACACCCCTAACCTACATTCGTTGCTGGAATAGGGTTACGAGGTATTACCGATCAAAAATAACTCAGATCAAATTCAAATATTAATTATCTAGTAAAAATTTGTATAACAAAATTATCATACTACGATTCAAATGATCCCAG
This sequence comes from Gossypium arboreum, assembly GCF_025698485.1. Lineage (NCBI taxonomy): Eukaryota > Viridiplantae > Streptophyta > Magnoliopsida > Malvales > Malvaceae > Gossypium > Gossypium arboreum. Next base: position 28,346,451 of record NC_069073.1, on the reverse strand, counting down.
AGTTTTGTATACAACAATGCCAACAATAACATGTAAATATTAAACATTAAACTTCTAACCAAGAACATATTTTGATTTACAAACTTATCATATATGTATATCTTAACTTTTATAGCCTTTGAATCATGCTAATGAAAAATATCTTAAAACCTTGTAAATGTTATGAGCATGCCCTATGCAACCAAATACACATCTTTTCATTTCATAAAATAAAATATTGTATAATAGCATTTGCTCACCAATTTACAAAATTTACAATTCATGAATACATATTTAAAATTAAATCTCCAGCTCAAACATTTGAACTACTCAAGTAAACCAACCAAAATGTTAAAATAATGCACCATATAAGTCCAATATATAATCATATTCACTTTTCCTCTATTCGGTTAACACAGTTTACCCATACCGAAATACAAACTTAAAAACGTATTACATATATATGTTTCCTAGGATCACGTACATGCATGTTTTAAACCATATTAAAAACCCAAAATATATCAATATGGACAAATATCAAATCACAGTCAAGTCAATTCATTATATGCATAAATAGCTATATGTACAAACACGAATTATCAAGTTGGTTATAACCATCTCATTCAATCACGTTTTATAACCAATCATGTATATACATTTTACAAATAATTGTCAAATTAGTTTACATTGCAAATCCTATTTCATAAGAATAACTCATTCACCACATTTAGACCTATTTAAAAAATATGAATCTTATATACCATGTAATAACGTACCAAACATATTTATCTCACATTCGAATTTAACTAATTGATTTTTAAAGCCAAACTACATAATTATACCTTATTTAAACACATCAACGAATGATCAAATACTTAAACTTAACAAAAAATCATAATCAAAACCATCGAGATTACCTATGTATATATATATGGTCAATATATTCATACCATATCCAAGTCATTAATCCACTTTAATGCACAACAAGGCACATTTCATAAGTAATATTCACCCATTTAACAAATCCATAATTCACAAAAACTTTTCTTTCACACATGACCATAGCCGAAGCTTTCTCATAAATATTTAAATTCATCATCCTTTCCAGTATATAATACCTACCACAATACCATGCATTCAAGGCACAAAAAATTTTAACTAAAACATACACAAACCATAAGCAATAAAACCAACTTCAAAAACACACTTCAGCCTATACATGCCATAATTCTAGTTTAACTTATAAAAATTCCAATATTGTAGTGTAACACCCTGAATTTGGGCCTAGAAGTTTTGGGCCTTGAGCATGGGAGCGGTTGAAGGCAGCTTTTAATATTTTGTTGTGCATGTAAATTTTGTTAATGAAGGCTTATTTTAGTGGTTAAGTGTCTTGAGAAGTGTTGGAGAAGTCTTGGGTTCAAACACGGACTCTAGTAAAAATTTAAGGTAGATCAAACCACAGGTGTAGTAGGTAGGCCTTAAGAATATTGTTGGAGAAATTGTGACACAAAAAGGAGTGTGGTGTAGTGGCAAGGTGACGCCACTTAGGGACAAGGAAGTGACGCCATAGAGGAAGCAAGGGGTCCAAGGTTCAAGTCTTGGCTCTTGCAATATATTTTGGTTTTTCTTTTCAATAAATCTAGAAGCAAGTAGGTGCGCTTTAAAGTTTAATGTGTTGGATTTATGACACAAATGAGTTGGTGGCCTAGTGGTGATGGCGTGGGTTGGCATATAGGAGGACTTTGGTTGAATCCTTGGCATGCAAAGGTTGATTATTTTGCTATGTTGGGATGGCAAGAGTTGGTGTTGAATTTAAACTCTGATGATGAAGGGATCCCACATCGGTAAGCTAACATAGGAGTGGATGCGGAGCTGGCTTTAAATAGAGAGAACTATGAGGAGAGCAAATGTACCTTTCTTGGTGATCCTTTCGCGTTATGGCGAGCTCGTTTGGGTTGGGCATCGGCTAGAAGTGCTTGGGCGGGATTAACTTCAGATCTCCTATCGGTGTGTATTTATCACTACTCTTGTTGTTGGATTGCTACTTGGTGCGATGGGCGAAAGGGGCCATATGGGCCCAATGGGCCTCTGAGCCCAATTGGATAAGTTGTTTGATTGTGTAGTAAATATTGGACTAGGCTAGGTGAATCGAATATCGTGGCTAGGTTTGGGCTAAAAGGGCCACACGAGCGTGTGGGCCCATTTAATAGAGAATAGGCTTTAGGCCCATTCGTATTGTTATCCATGTTTAGAATACTTTAGTTTACCAATTCTTGAAATGCCTCGACTTGTAAAATTACCAAAGTACTCGATTCTGAATTACTGTTTTACCCTCAATTTACTGAATTACCAAAATACCCTTGGTTTATAAAATCACCAAAATACCCTGGTTTGTAAAATTACTAAAATACCCTTTGTTTATAAAATTACTAAAATACCAATGGTTTGAAAAATTACTAAAATACCCAGTAGGGTAAAATTATTGAAATACCCTTGTGGGGTAAAATTACCATTTTGCCCCTAGGGTGTTAAATGACTATTTTGCCCTTGTGGGCAAGTGTTGACTTGGACTGTGTGATATAGACAACTTTGGAGGAGCAATGAGGCTTGGAGTATCGACTTGGATAAGCTTGAATCGTATTATTGGACCTGTGAAGGTAAGCAACTTATGGTCAATAAGGGTTCTTTAGCCGAATAAGGTAGGGTGGATTTTGAGTTTGTTAAGCATAACTTGTATGCTAAAATGGTGATGAATAATTGTCGGACATCGTAAGGGATCTCAGATGAGCGATCGTGCAAAAACAGTGTGTCTAGAACACCCTTCTTTAGTTCAATTTGGCAAAAGTCGAAATGCCAAATTCCAAAGATTTCATAGGCTTGTGAGTATCGAATGCTCTCAAGACATAGAGTAATTATTAGATCTAGCACCGCAAAGTGGTAAGTAAGTTTGTGTGACGTATCAACGTACTCCGGGAAAAGGGCCTCGATGGGCCAAAACTGGGCCCAATTGGCTTACGGCCCAATATGAGCAAGAGGTGGGCAAAGTAGCCTGTCAATTAGATGGGAGAATCAAATTGCATAAAAGCGATAAAATTCTCAATTAGCTTGTGTAGTAGCGTAGATCACGAAATTACCCCGAATTAGCTTGTGTAGTAGCGTAGATCACGAAATTACCCTAAAGAGCAAAATTACTGAAATTACCCTAAATAGCAAAATTAAAAATTACCCTAAATAGCAAAATTACCAATATACCCCTAGGGTTTAAATTGGTTGAACTGCATGATTGATTACTACTTGTATTTTGTATGATATGCATTTATTAATATCATTGCATGGGATTGGGGTATAAATGGAGGAAATCTTGAAAGTGGTTCAACCACGTCTTGGAGGCTTTGCCTCAATCGATGAAATTTGAGCGTTCTGTTGCAACAATGAATGTGTGTAAATTTGGGTGGGTTGAGATATTCCCCACATGGTGTGTAGGGTTGGTGCAGGCGGTGTAGCGGTTGGTGGGTTGAGTAGTCTCCCGGATGGGCTTGCATTCACTATTCTTGTTGTTACTCATGTTCTTGAATCGGGCCTATGGGCCACACTGTTATGTTAAAAGGGCTAAGGCCTTGCTCTCAGTATTCGAAAAGGGCTTGACCTCTGTGTCGTTATCTGAATAGGGCTTAGGCCCAATGGGCTCGAGTGATTTGGGCTTTGGATGGGTTTACAGATACATTGAGTTTTCCCAAACTCACCCCTTCCTCTTTCATCCTTGCAGTGAGCCCTAGAATTGGTGGACTTGGAGTGGGCGGGATTCAGAGTGGCCATGAAGATTGATTGACGATTTTAAATAAGTTTAGCCTTTAATTTGGATTATTTTATTTTATTATGCTTAAAGTTGTAATAAGGCTGCTATTTTTAATTAATTTTATTTTGGGGATTATTAAACTGGCTAGCACTAGGGTTCGTTTTATAAAATCTACTTGTTTTTAAAAAGATCACGATGACGCGCAAAGTTTCCGCAAAGTAAATGTTTTCCCAAGAAAATAAAATAATTTAAGCTAACGTTTTGCAACCTTAATCATTTTCTTAAGATGGTCATAATCAAATGGTTTTCTCAAAATTATACAAGATGTTAGAGTGTGGCAATAGCGGTGTGCATGTCTAGGATTGGATCCAAGAGAGCTTGGTACTTAGCGGTCAAGCGGACTCACCTCCTCTTTTTCTGGTTTCCTACCGGTGCACGACTTCCATTCACTTTAACCTTCTTTTAAAAGTATCTTTTACAACACCAACTCAGCTTTTCCAAACTAAGTGTTTTGAACGCACCAATGTGGCGCATCGATCCGGTCATAACATCCAGCCGGGTTTGGGGTGTTACATTTAGTGGTATCGAGCACAGTTACAACAACTCGGTACCGTGGATCGGGTCCGAAAATCTTTAAAAAAAGTTTTTCCTATAGGTTTTCAAAAATGTTCAAAGTTTTTCTATTGAGCGAGGTTAAATCAATAGTTTTAAAAAAAAAAAAGTGTTTTCAAATGAAATCTTTTATTTTCATGAAACAAAAACATGGGTTTTATGGATCGATAAAGAAGTGCTGCAATGAATCCCCTGCACCAAGTCTGTAAGTATTTACATTCCTCATATTACATCGTATTAAGATATTATTGTAGATAGAACGAGACCATATCATGACATTATAACTAGGGCAACCCTAAAAACTCTAGAATACCAAGACTGTAGCTAGGCTATGATTCTGTGAAAATAGAAACTTGAAAATACTATCTCTGCATAAGACATGTGAATAAATAGTAAAATATTTGAGACCTTTGTAGATTATTTGATATGTGTACTGGTAATGTAGAGCATTGATATGGATTCTGCGGGTAAGCAAAGTCCGCCAACTTCGGGTAGCGGTAACACAGAGCTTGGTACTGAGGCAATGGCCGAGTTAGTAAGGAAAGTGGTAGAGGAAGTATTAGAGACCAAGGTTAAGGAAATTAGGGAAATGTTTCAAGCGGGGTGCTTACAGTGTAAGAAGAGAAAAGATTCTAGTTCTTAGAAGACCAAGCTTTGTTCTGTGAAACATGTTAAGGCACGACCAAACTTTCCAACCTGCAAAGACTGCAACGGGTGTCATACTGGTGAATGCCTTAGGAAGATGGGAGGATGCTTTAGATGTGGGTCCAAGGAGCATCGAGCTCGGGATTGCCAAGTTTATCCTATTTAAGTGTGTGTTACGAATTGAATGCGTGCTTGATAAACGTTTCTTTATTTGGTAATTAGATGTTCTGCGTCGTATTAAAATTATTTAGATCGAGTCTTGCAGATAACGTAGTGGGGTAGATGTTAGATGACTACTGTTAAATGGAAATTTCAAGACGAAATTTCTTTAAGGAAGGTAGAGTTGTAACACCTCAATTTGGGCCTAGAAGTTTTGGGCCTTGAGCATGGGAGCGGTTGAAGGCAGCTTTTAATATTTTGTTGTGCATGTAAATTTTGTTAATGAAGGCTTATTTTAGTGGTTAAGTGTCTTGAGAAGTGTTGGAGAAGTCTTGGGTTCAAACACGGACTCTAGTAAAAATTTAAGGTAGATCAAACCACAGGTGTAGTAGGTAGGCCTTAAGAATATTGTTGGAGAAATTGTGACACAAAAAGGAGTGTGGTGTAGTGGCAAGGTGGCGCCACTTAGGGACAAGGATGTGGCGCCATAGAGGAAGCAAGGGGTCCAAGGTTCAAGTCTTGGCTCTTGCAATATATTTTGGTTTTCTTTTCAATAAATCTAGAAGCAAGTAGGTGCGCTTTAAAGTTTAATGTGTTGGATTTATGACACAAATGAGTTGGTGGCCTAGTGGTGATGGCGTGGGTTGGCATATAGGAGGACTTTGGTTGAATCCTTGGCATGCAAAGGTTGATTATTTTGCTATGTTGGGATGGCGAGTTGGTGTTGAATTTAAACTCGATGATGAAGGGACCCCACATCGGTAAGCTAACATAGGAGTGGATCTGGTGGCTTTAAATAGAGAGAACTATGAGGAGAGCAAATGTACCTTTCTTGGTGATCCCTTTCGCGTTATGGCGAGCTCGTTTGGGTTGGGCATCGGCTAGAAGTGCTTGGAGCGGATTAACTTCAGTCTCCTATCGGTGTGTATTTATCACTACTCTTGTTGTTGGATTGCTACTTGGTGCGATGGGCGAAAGGGGCCATATGGGCCCAATGGGCCTCTGCCCAATTGGATAAGTTGTTTGATTGTGTAGTAAATATTGGACTAGGCTAGGTGAATCGAATATTTGTGGCTAGGTTTGGGCTAAAAGGGCCACACGGCGTGTGGGCCCATTTGGGCCGAGAATAGGCTTTAGGCCCATTCGTATTGTTATCCATGTTTAGAATACTTTAGTTTACCAATTCTTGAAATGCCCTCGACTTGTAAAATTACCAAAGTACTCCGATTTACGTAATTCTGCTTTTACCCTCAATTTACTGAATTACCAAAATACCCTTGGTTTATAAAATCACCAAAATACCCCTGGTTTGTAAAATTACTAAAATACCTTTTGTTTATAAAATTACTAAAATACCAATGGTTTGAAAAATTACTAAAATACCCCTGTAGGGTAAAATTACTGAAATACCCTTGTGGGGTAAAATTACCATTTTGCCCTAGGGTGTTAAATGACTATTTTGCCATTGTGGGCAAGTGACTGACTTGGACTGTATGATATAGAAAACCTTGGAGGAGCAGCGAGGCTTGGAGTATCGACTTGGATAAGCTTGAATCGTATTATTGGACCTTGTGAAGGTAAGCAACTTATGGTCAATAAGGGTTCTTTGGTAGAATAAGGTAGGGTGGATTTTGAGTTTGTTAAGCATAACTTGTATGCTAAAATGGTGATGAATAATTGTAGGACATCGTAAGGGATCTCAATGAGTGATCGTCAAAAAACAGTGTGTACTAAACACCCTTCTTTAGTTCAATTCGGCAAAAGTCGAAATGCCAAATTCCTAGCATTTCATAGGCTTGTGAGTATGCGAATGCTCTCAAGACATAGAGTAATTATTAGATCTAGCACCGCAAAGTGGTAAGTAAGTTTGTGTGACGTATCAACGTACTCCGGGAAAAGGGCCTCGATGGGCCCAAATTGGGCCCAATGGGCTTACTGACCCAATATGGGCAAGAGGTGGGCAAAGTAGCACTGTCGGTTAGATGGGAGAATCAAATTGCATAAAACCGATAAAATTACTTGAATTAGCTTGTGTAGTAGCGTAGATCACGAAATTACCCTAAAGAGCAAAATTAATGAAATTACCCCTAAATAGCAAAATTACCAAATTACCCTAAATAGCAAAATTACCAATATACCCCTAGGGTTTAAATTGGTGAATCGCATGATTGATTACTCTTGTATTTTGTATGATATGCATTTATTAATATCATTGCATGGGATTGGGGTATTAATGGAGGAAGTACTGAAAGTGGTTCAACCACGTCTTGGAGGCTTTGCCTCAATCGATCGAATTTGAGTGTTCTTTGCAATGAAAGGTGTGTAGAAATTTGGGTGGGTTGAGATATTCCCCACATGGTGTGTAGGGTTGGTGCAGGCGGTGTAGCGGTTGGTGGGTTGAGTAGTCTCCCGGATGGGCTTGCATTCATTATTCTTGTTGTTACTCATGTTCTTGAACTGGGCCTATGGGCCACATTGTTATGTTAAAAAGGGCTAAGGCCTTGCTCTTGTGATTCGAAAAGGGCTTGACCTCTTGTATCTTGATATCTGAATAGGGCTTAGGCCCAATGGGCTCGAGTGATTTGGCCTTTGGATGGGTTTACGTATACATTGAGTTTTCCCAAACTCACCCCTTCCTCTTTCATCCTTGCGGTGAGCCCTAGAATTGGTGGACTTGGAGTCAAGGGATTCGAGTGGCCATGAAGATTGATTGACGATTTTAAATAAGTTTAGCCTTTAATTTGAATTATTTTATTTTATTATGCTTAAAGTTGTAATAAGGCCGCTATTTTTAATTAATTTGATTTTGGGGATTATTAAAGCTGGCTAGCACTAGGGTTCGTTTTATAAAATCTACTTGTTTTTAAAAGATCACGATGACGCATAAGTTTCCATAAAGTAAATGTTTTCCCAAGAAAATAAAATAATTTAAGCTAACGTTTTGCAACCTTAATCATTTTCTTAAGATGGTCATAATCAAACGGTTTTCTCAAAATTATACAAGATGTTAGAGTGTGGCAATAGCGGTGTGCATGTCTAGGATTGGATCCAAGAGAGCTTGGTACTTAGCGGTCACGGACTCACCTCCTCTTTTCCTAGTTTCCTACACGGTGCACTGACTTCCATTCACTTTAACCTTCTTTTAAAAGTATCTTTTACAACACCAACTCAGCTTTTCCAAACTAAGTGTTTTGAACGCACCAATGTGGCGCATCGGATCCGGTCATAACATCCGGCCGGGTTTGGGGTGTTACATTTAGTGGTATCGAGCTGGTTACAACAACTCGGTGTGGATCGGTCCAAAATCTTTAAAAAAAGTTTTTTCCTATAGGTTTTCAAAAATGTTCAAAGTTTTTCTATTGAGCGAGGTTAAATCAATAGTTTTAAAAAAAGTGTTTTCAAATGAAATCTTTTTATTTTCTATAAACAAAAACATGGGTTTTATGGATGATAAAGAAGTGGCACACTGAATCCCGGTACCAAGTCTGTAAGTATTTACATTCCTCATATTACACTTGTATTAAGATATTATTGTAGATAGAACTGAGACCATATCATGACATTATAACTAGGGCAACCCTAAAACTCTAGAATCTGAGATCGTAGCTAGGCTATGATTACGTGAAAATAGAAACTTGAAAATACTATCTCTGCATAAGACATGTGAATAAATAGTAAAATATTTGAGACCTTTGTAGATTATTTGATATGTGTCTTGGTAATGTAGAGCATTGATATGGATTCTGGGTAAGCAAAGTCCGCCAACTTGAGTAGCGGTAACTCGAGCTTGGTCTTGAGGCAATGGCGAGTTAGTAAGGAAAGTGGTAGAGGAAGTATTAGAGACCAAGGTTAAGGAAATTAGGGAAATGTTTCAAGCGGGGTGCTTACGATGTAAGAAGAAAAGATTCTAGTTCTCGAAGACCAAGCTTCGCTTACGTGAAACATGTTAAGGCACGACCAAACTTTCCAACCTCGCAAAGATCGCAGAGGCGTCATCTTGGTGAATGCCTTAGGAAGATGGGAGGATGCTTTAGATGTGGGTCCAAGGAGCATCGAGCTCGGGATTGCCAAGTTTATCCTATTTAAGTGTGTGTTACGAATTGAATGCGTGCTTGATAAACGTTTCTTTATTTCGGTAATTAGATGTTCTGCGTTGTATTAAAAATATTTAGATCGAGTCTTGTAGTGATAACGTAGTGGGGTAGATGTTAGATGACTACTGTTAAATGGAAATTTCGAGGACGAAATTTCTTTAAGGAAGGTAGAGTTGTAACACCACAATTTGGGCCTAGAAGTTTTGGGCCTTGAGCATGGGAGCGGTTGAAGGCGACTTTTAATATTTTGTTGTGCATGTAAATTTTGTTAATGAAGGCTTATTTTAGTGGTTAAGTGTCTTGAGAAGTGTTGGAGAAGTCTTGGGTTCAAACACGGACTCTAGTAAAAATTTAAGGTAGATCAAACCACGGGTGTAGTAGGTAGGCCTTAAGAATATTGTTGGAGAAATTGTGACACAAAAAGGAGTGTGGTGTAGTGGCAAGGTGGCGCCACTTAGGGACAAGGAAGTGACGCCATAGAGGAAGCAAGGGTCCAAGGTTCAAGTCTTGGCTCTTGCAATATATTTTGGTTTTCTTTTCAATAAATCTAGAAGCAAGTAGGTGCGCTTTAAAGTTTAATGTGTTGGATTTATGACACAAATGAGTTGGTGGCCTAGTGGTGATGGCGTGGGTTGGCATATAGGAGGACTTTGGTTGAATCCTTGGCATGCCAAGGTTGATTATTTTGCTATGTTGGGATGGCAAGAGTTGGTGTTGAATTTAAACTCGATGATGAAGGGATCCCACATCGTAAGCTAACATAGGAGTGGATGTGGTGGCTTTAAATAGAGAGAACTATGAGGAGAGCAAATGTACCTTTCTTGGTGATCCCTTCGCGTTATGGCGAGCTCGTTTGGGTTGGGCATTGGCTAGAAGTGCTTGGGCGCGGATTAACTTGATCTCTATCGGTGTGTATTTATCACTACTCTTGTTGTTGGATTGCTACTTGGTGGCGATGGGCGAAAGGGCCATGTGGGCCCAATGGGCCTCTGAGCCCAATTGGATAAGTTGTTTGATTGTGTAGTAAATATTGGACTAGGCTAGGTGAATCGAATATCGTGGCTAGGTTTGGGCTAAAAGGGCCACACGCGTGTGGGCCCATTTGGGCCGAGAATAGGCTTTAGGCCCAATCGTATTGTTATCCATGTTTAGAATACTTTAGTTTACCAATTCTTGAAATGCCCTCGACTTGTAAAATTACCAAAGTACTCCCGATTCTGAAATTACCGTTTTACCCTCAATTTCTGAAATTACTAAAATACCCTTGGTTTATAAAATCACCAAAATACCCCGGTTTGTAAAATTACTAAAATACCCTTTGTTTATAAAATTACTAAAATACCAATGGTTTGAAAAATTACTAAAATACCCTGTAGGGTAAAATTCTTGAAATACCCTTGTGGGGTAAAATTACCATTTGCCCCTAGGGTGTTAAATGACTATTTTGCCCTTGTGGGCAAGTGACCGACTTGGACCGTATGATATAGAAAACTTTGGAGGAGCAGCGAGGCTTGGAGTATCGACTTGGATAAGCTTGAATCGTATTATTGGACCACGTGAAGGTAAGCAACTTATGGTCAATAAGGGTTCTTTGGTGAATAAGGTAGGGTGGATTTTGAGTTTGTTAAGCATAACTTGTATGCTAAAATGGTGATGAATAATTGTAGGACATCGTAAGGGATCTCGATGGCGATCGTCATAAAAGCAGTGTGTGCAGAACACCCTTCTTTAGTTCAATTGGCAAAAGTCAAAATCAGAAATTAGGCATTTCATAGGCTTGTGAGTATGCGAATGCTCTCAAGACATAGAGTAATTATTAGATCTAGCACCGCAAAGTGGTAAGTAAGTTTGTGTGACGTATCAACGTGCTTTCGGGGAAAAGGGCCTCGATGGGCCAAAAGCTGGGCCCAATGGGCTTACTGCCCAATATGGGCAAGAGGTGGGTAAAGTAGCTTTGTCGGTTAGATGGGAGAATCAAATTGCATAAAAGCGATAAAAATTACTAAATTAGCTTGTGTAGTAGCGTAGATCACGAAATTACCCCGAATTAGCTTGTGTAGTAGCGTGATCACGAAATTACCCTAAAGAGCAAAATTACTGAAATTACCCTAAATAGCAAAATTACCAAATTACCCTTAAATAGCAAAATTACCAATATACCCCAGGGTTTAAATTGGTGAAGCGCATGATTGATTACTACGTATTTTGTATGATATGCATTTATTAATATCATTGCATGGGATTGGGGTATTAATGGAGGAAGTCTTGAAAGTGGTTCAACCACGTCTTGGAGGCTTTGCCTCAATCGATTGAAATTTGAGTGCGTTCTTTCGCAATGATGGTGTGTAAATTTGGGTGGGTTGAGATATTCCCACATGGTGTGTAGGGTTGGTGCAGGCGGTGTAGCGGTTGGTGGGTTGAGTAGTCTCCCGGATGGGCTTGCATTCATTATTCTTGTTGTTACTCATGTTCTTGAACCGGGCCTATGGGCCACACTTGTTATGTTAAAAGGGCTAAGGCCTTGCTCTCAGATTCGAAAAGGGCTTGACCTCTCGTGTCTTGTTATCTGAATAGGGCTTAGGCCCAATGGGCTCGAGCTGATTTGGGCTTTGGATGGGTTTCAGATACATTGAGTTTTCCCAAACTCACCCCTTCCTCTTTCATCCTTGCGGTGAGCCCTAGAATTGGTGGACTTGGAGTGAAATTTGGATTCAGAGTGGCCATGAAGATTGATTGACGATTTTAAATAAGTTTAGCCTTTAATTTGGATTATTTTATTTTATTATGCTTAAAGTTGTAATAAGGCCGCTATTTTTAATTAATTTTATTTTGGGGATTATTAAACTGGCTAGCACTAGGGTTCGTTTTATAAAATCTACTTGTTTTTAAAAGATCACGATGATGCATAAAGTTTCATAAAGTAAATGTTTTCCCAAGAAAATAAATAATTTAAGCAAGCGTTTTGCAACCTTAATCATTTTCTTAAGATGGTCATAATCAAGCGGTTTTCTCAAAATTATACAAGATGTTAGAGTGTGGCAATAGCGGTGTGCATGTCTAGGATTGGATCCAAGAGCTTGGTACTTAGCGGTCAACGGACTCACCTCCTCTTTTTCTGGTTTCCTACCGGTGCACAGACTTCCATTCACTTTAACCTTCTTTTAAAAGTATCTTTTACAACACCAACTCAGCTTTTCCAAACTAAGTGTTTTGAACGCACCAATGTGGCGCATCAGATCCGGTCATAACATCCAGGCCGGGTTTGGGGTGTTACATGTAGGTAGTGTGATGAGCTTTGCTGGAGATCCCTGAGCTTGTAACTTGATTCCAAAATTTATAAATCAAAGACAAAAACATACATAATAAGCTATTTAAGCTTTGTAAGTCATAAGCAAACAACAAACCAATAATATAATCAACTTAGTTTAACAAACCAAATTGCAATGTCATTATCAAGCTTATTTTTGACTTTCAACTTCAATAATATTATACCTACACACAAAATTAATTATTACTTTGGCTGAATGTTCACAAGGCTAAGTCATCAAAACTATTGTTCAAGTTTTCAAATCTAAATTATCATCATAAAACCTAGTTCGAGATCCACAAACAGATCAGCCCATGTATCACTAAATGGTTTCATATGTACATATTAATTATGTGGCCGAATATATAAAATCACACAAGCATATAATGGTAACTCATTCAATAATATTCATAAGGTCAAATACACTTACCTCATTTTATTAGCGATAAGCTAATACATACCTATCTATTTATCTTATTTACACACTCGAGCATAACTTATCTTTGCCCGATGAACCATTCGGAATTGGATAGGACACTCGTATAATCACACAAGTAGTACAATGCTAATGTCCCAGACGTGGTCTTACATGTAGTCACATATCGATGCCACTGTCCCAGACAGGGTTTTACTCGTAAACACATATTGAAATCATATATTGATGCCATGGTCTTACTTGCACACATATATCGGAATCTTATGTCATGACGTATGTATCCTAACTATTCCTAAGGTTCATACGGGACTTTCGGACGTCGTAACTCGGTCAAATCGAATGCTTGAACATTATTACTAAGCTTATTCTCATTCGGCAATAACACATATGAATTTATGCTTTTCAAACCAGCATATATATATATATATATATATATATATTTAACATTTATATAAAATTAAACACGATTATTTGCTTATAAACTTACCTCGGACAACGAAAAACAGTACGGATCGACTAGTCGACAACTTTCGATTTCCCCTGATCCAAATCTAATTTCTTTGGTTCTTGATCTGAACATATTCAAATTAAGCTCATTAAAACATATTTTCATTCAATTTAGTCCAAAAACACATAAATGGGAAAATTACTATTTTACCCCTGTCATTTACACTTTTTTACAATTTAATCCCTATTGCACAAAACACAAAATATAAAAAATTTCAAGACACTTATGTTTGGAAGAATCTTAACCGTTACCATACAAGTCCATATATTTCATTTATTTCACATTTTAGTCCCTCAAATTATTATTTTTTCAATTTAGTCCTAATTACTCAAAATCATCAAAAACTCCAATACAAAACATGTTAATCTAAAACATATCTTTCATTTTTCATCATCAAACAACAAAAATCACAAGCTATCAACAATGTTACAACTCAAAATATTCATCAAAAAAAAAATTAAAGCTTGAGTCTTGAAGATTACTAAGCAACGATCTCAAAAATTAGAAATTATCAAAAATCAAGTTAAACTTGTACCTTAATCAAGCTTGAATATACCCGAAGCCTAGCTTCATTTTTCTTTTTCCTTCTTGTTTAAGTTTCAGCTAAGAGAAAGATAATATGAAAACCTTATTTTAATTTGATATATATCATAACATACAATAACATTTTACCTAATTACATATTTAACCTTAATAATATTATAACAAAGCCATATAACATATGCCTAGTACCGTCCACTTATTCTCTTAATGGGTAAATTGCAACATAAAGGCTTCCATTAATAAAGCCAATAGCAATTCGGCCCTTTTTAAAAATAACCACTAAATTTTCATTTTACACAATTAAGTCCTTTTAATTAATCGGGCACTCAAACGACAAAATTAAATCATGAAAATTTCACAGATATAAATTCACACATAATAAACACAAGAAATAATTTTTAATTATTTTTGGGACTCGGATTTCATTGTCTCGAAACAACCTTTCCAGTTAGGGTCTAAATCAGGCTGTTGCACCAATAGTATTCTGAATGGTTCAACGGGTAAATGGATGACTTGATTGTGTATGAGATTGATATGAGATGGTACATGTATGTACATGAACCATATAAACTTAAATCAAAGAAGTTGTGAAGTTCATATATAAGATTATGATTGAAAATGTGAAAGGTTTGTTAGTTAAATGAATTATATGTTGCTATGTTCAAATTAATGATTTGTATATTCATGTTAAGATTGAGTTTATTTCATACGAGCTTACTAAGCTATATATCTTACTTTATTTAGTTTTCCATGTTTTATTGTGACTTTAAAGCTAGCTTAGACTCAGGGATCATCGGAGACATCGTCACACTATCCAACTATCAATTTGGTACTTTTGAGCTTATGTTTTGAGTATGGCATGTATAGGGACTTTGGTCATTTTGATATGCATTTTGGTGGTGAATTTTTCCATTTAAATGGGCTTGTGAATTGTTATGTTTTGGTTTGTATATATAGTCATGTGAGTTGGCTTGATTTGGTTAGTTTGGTTATATATATATGTTCATATATGGATGTATTGTGAGTTCATGGATGGATATATGATGCTTGTAAATTATGAAGATTTTACTAGAGTAGTTATATGCTGGTGATTTTGATGTATAATGATGCATGTTTGGAAGTGTATAAATAGTTGAATTATAAATGTGAATTTGGTATAAATGGTATGACATGTTTTGTGATTAGTGTATAGAGAAAGGAAGTATTGAATGTGCATTAATTATGTTTGAATTGGTTAGTTTAAAATGCCTATTGAAGCTATGTATTGGTGCCTTTGAGTTTGATGTAGGTGAGCACAAGTATGGGTGGAAAAATGTCTTAGTAAATAGCCTATTTTTCTCCACAGGGCAGAGACACTAGCGTGTGTCTCAGCCGTTTACGATATACAGTCATGTTCACTACTATGTGTCCCCTGGTGTTGAAATTTAAAAACAAGTCGATATGCTCCACACGGCTTCACACACAGTCATGTGACTTGGCCATGTGGCATAAGTCAGTATACCCTATAGGTTTGGCATGGCCTAGCACATGGCCTGGCACACGGGCGTGTATGGCCATTTTTAGGGCACACGGCCTAGCCATACGGGCATGTGTGTTGGCCGTTTGACCCAATTTAGAGAGTTACACGGGGTTGGACACGGGTTGGGACATGGTCATGTGTTCCCATTTCAAATGTCCATAAGGCCTATGATACGGCGTGTCTGTCTCACAAGGCTGGGCTACACGGGCGTGTGTCCCCTGTTTTTGAGAAAATTTTCTAAATACTTCAAAAGTTTCCAAAGTTATTGGTTTAGTCCCGAACCACTCCCACTGCATCTTTTGGGCCTCGTAGGCTCGTATTATGGACAAAAGGATTGATTGTGATGGAATGTATATGATTTGACTAATTGTCTGTGAAATGTATGTTTAAATGTGTTATAAGTTCAGTAATACTCCGTAACCCCATCCCAGCGTTGAATACGGGTGAGGGGTGTTACATTTGGCAGCCACAAGCTTGTGCAAAATTTGGGCTTGATTCTCCCTTGTTGTGTAACACCCCAAACCCGGCCTGAAAGTTTGGCTCAAACTTGGCGTGTCATATTGAAGTGTTTTTCGAAAACCATGTTTCCATTAAAAACCCTTCTTAATAATTAAAAACTTATACCCTTTTTAAAACCTTGTTAGAAAACCTCAGCCGAATAACATTCTTAACAACTTTGTAAAAATCTTGGTAGTTGCGGAAACTTACTTTAAAAACAATTGAGGTTATGTGATATTTTGAATAACAGTAGTTGCTTTGGAAAATCGTGTTCTAATACTAGCAATTATAAGAACAATAAATAAAATTCCAAATTTGAAATCCAAAAAATTACAACGGCTTTACTACAACCCACATAAAATAATTTAAAGGTAATAATCAAAAGCGTAACATAACCAAGTGTGTGGCTTCCTCCGAGACCCTAGCAACCCGATCCATCTAAAATGGAAATTACGAAGGTTAATAAGCGGGGTGAGTTTACGAAAACTCGATGTGAAATCCCTACTATAAAAAGGAACATCAGGTCATCTAAAAGAATTAAAAGTCATTGACCTTACTTACAATTTCAGTACCAATAGCGTCTTAGCCCATTACAACAGAAAGTACGAGATGGACTTTAGCCCATTACAGAATAAGAAACATTATCAGAATTGGAACCAAAATGAGAATAAGAATCGAAGCGATATGAATCGAATCGAATCAATATTAGTAATGTAATCGAATCGAAATCAAAATTAGGTGACGAATCGAATCGAAACCGATGTAATCTCTAATCGAATCGGATATTAATGTAATCGAATCGATTTAGAATTACGTGACGTAATCGTAACCGAATGTGAATGCAATCCCAACCCACCTATAACCAACCGCTACACTCCACCGTACCAGCCCTACACTCCATGTGGGAATAGCTCAACCCACCCACCCTACACTCGACGGTTCGGCATTCTTGTCGCTCGGTTATCGAATATTGTGACAGAGTCACGGATATGAATATTGTGGCGAGCCACCGAATCAGATATTTGTGGCATAGCCACGAAGCGAATAATGTGGCAAAGCCACTTAATGTAATCGTGGCACAAAGCCATCGATAATCGCATTATGTTAGGCACATAGCCATCAACTAGAGCAACATAACGGCACACAGCCCTAGGTAAATGTGATCGACACAGAGTCGTCAATAACCATATATTGGCACATAACCTTAGGCAAATACATTTGGCACACAGCCATAATCAGGTTGGCACAGAGCCATATGTAGGTTGACACAAAGCCATAATCAGAAGGCTTTAAGCCATCGATAGCTATATCATGTTAGGCACATAGCCATCAGCGACGGTAATATAGTCGGCACCCAGCCTCGGATAAATATGATCGGCACCAGCCATTGATCGGTCTACAGTCGTCTTGGGAGACCCGTGCGACCTTATCAAATCAGTACGAATATACGGCTCTTAAGCCTTCGGTGTATCCATAGTCGTCAAGCAACCATGCGATCCTAACGGATCGATCTTCCTCCGTACAAAATCCCAACCCATGCAACATGTCATGTATGCGAATGCCATGCCCATATTTGAATCAAACAATCACAGTCAAGTCATTCATATACCAACATATATTCACAATCAAATTCGTCAACCACACGGTCCAAGTTAGTCACTTGGCCACAAGGGCAAAACAGGTCATTTAACACCTTAAGGGCAAATGGTAATTTTACCCCACAAGGTATCTTGGTAATTCCACCCTACGGGGTATTTTAGTAATTCTACCTTATAGGGTATTTTAGTAATTCTACCCTACGGTATTGCGATAATTCTACCTACGGGGTATTTCTGTAATTCTACCCTATAGGGGTATTGCGATAATTCTACCCTACGTGGGTATTTCTAATTCTACCTACGAGGGTATTTGGTAATTCTACCCTACGGGGTATTTCTAATTCTACCCTACGAGGGTATTGCGATAATTCTACCTACGGGGTAATTCTACCCTACTGGGGTATTTCGATAATTCTACCCTACAGAGGGTATTTGGTAATTCTACCTACAAGGGTATTACGATAATTCTACCCTTCGAGGGTATTTGGTAATTCTACCCTACAGGGTATTTGGTAATTCTACCCTACAAGGGTATTTGGTTATTCTACCTACGGGGTAATTCGATAATTCTAACCTCTGTGGGTATTAGGTAATTCTACCCTACGAGGGTATTTGGTAATTTTGTAAACCAAGGGCATTTTGGTAATTTTACAAACCGAGGTATTTTGGTAATTTTATTGATCGAGGTATTTCATTAATTTTGCAAACCGAGGGTATTTCGGTAATTTTACAAATCGAGGATATTTGGGTAATTTTATAAACCGGGGTACTTTGGTAATTTTACAACCTGGGGTATTTCAAGAATTTCATAATCGAGGTAAAATGGTAATTTTGTAAACCGAGGGTAAAATGGTAATTTTGTAAATCGAGGTAAAACAAGAATTACAGAATCGAGGGTAAAATGGTAATTCTATAAATCGAGGGTAAAATGGTAATTTTGTAAATCGAAGGTGAAACGGTAATTCTGTAAATCGAGGGTACTTTGGTAATTTTACAAATTGAGGACATTTTAGTAATTTGGTAAACTAAAGTATTCTAAACAGGGATAACAATACGAATGGGCCTAAAGCCTATTCTCGGCCCAAATGGGCCCACACGCTCATGTGGCCCTTTTAGCCCTAACCTAGCCACAGATATTCGATTCACCTAGCCTAGTCCAATATTTACTACACAATCAAACAACTTATCCAATTGGGCCGTGAGGCCCATTGGGCCCATATGGCCCTTTTCGCCCATCGCGGCCAAGTAGCCATCCAACAACAAGAGTAGTGATAAATACACACCGATTGGAGACCGGAGTTAATCCACACTCGAAAGCACTCTTAGCCGACGCCCAACCCAAACGAAGCGCCCATAAAGCGAAAGGGATCGACCAAGAAAGGTACCTTTACTCTCCTCATGGTTCTCTCTATTTAAAGCCGACTTCCCATCCACTCTTATGTTAGCTTCCTGGATGTGGGATCCTCCAACATCGAGTTTAAATTCAACACCAACTCTTGCCGCCTGTTAGCAAAATAAATGCTCTTTGCTTGCTATGGGATTCGAACCCATGCCTCCCCTCAAATGCTCCACACACCACTTGCCACTAAGCCATAAGGTTTTTTGTGTCATAATTTCTCCAACAATATTCTTAAGGCCTACCTACTACACCCAGGGTTTGATTCACCTTAAACCAAATTTTTTGTTAGAGTCCAGGTTTAAACCCAGAACATCTCCAATACTTCTCAACACACTTAACCACTAAAACAAGCCTTCATTAACGAAATTTGCATGCACAACAGACTATTATAAGCTGCCTTCAACCGCTCCCATGCTCAAGGCCCAAAACTTCTAGGCCCAAATTCAGGGTGTTACAACGCTACCTCCCTTAAAGAAATTTCGTCCTCGAAATTTCCATCTAACAGGGTAGTCGTGTAACATCTACCCCACTACGCTACCATCACAAGACTCGATCCTACTATCACTATCACACTTCAACTAGAACTTGAAACATCTCGTACATACAACACTTATTCACCAAGTAGACACATAGTTATCACACATATATACAATTTCTATATCCAAGCATCACATCCACATAAAATAAATACCAAATTTAAATTAGGACCAATATCTAAGGAATCCATAGTATTTTAATTTCTAAATAGACAAAAGTATTCGAAGACTTACGGATTCGTACACGAGACTCGGTGTGCCACACTTTTAAGAGAAATACTTCAAATGCAGACCACATGGTTGAAAATAATTTTCTAAAATTCAACCTTTGAAAACCCAATCCACAGCCGAGTTGTTGCAACCCAGGCTCTGATACCACTAAATGTAACACCCCAAACCCGGCGTGAAAGTTTGGCTCGAACTTGGCGTGTCACATTGAAGTGTTTTTCGAAAACCATGTTTCCATTAAAAACCCTTCTTAATAATTAAAAAGTTATACCCTTTTTAAAACCTTGTTAGAAAACCTCAGTAGAATAACATTCTTAACAACTTTGTAAAAATCTTGGTAGTTGCGAAACTTACTTTAAAAACAATTGCGGTTACGTGATGTTTTGAATAACGATGAGTTGCTTTGGAAAATCGTGTTCTAATCTTGGCAATTATAAGAACAATAAATAAAATTCCAAATTTGAAATCCAAAAATTACAACGGCTTTACTACAACCCATATAAAATAATTTAAAGGTAATAATCAAAAGCGTAACATAACCAAAGTGTGTGGCTTCCTCCGAGCCCCTAGCAACCCCGATCCATCTAAGGTGGAAATTACGAAAGGTTAATAAACGGGTGAGTTTACGAAAACTCGATGTGAAATCCCTACTATAAAAGGAACAGTCAGTCATCTAAAAGAATTAAAAGTCCTGCCCCACCTTTTACTTACAATTTCAGACCAATCGGTCTTAGCCCATTACAACAGACAATTCAGATGGACCTTAGCCCATTACGTAATAAGAAACATTATCGAATTGGAACCAAAATGAGAATCGAATCGAATCGATGTGAAATCGAATCGTAATCAATATTAGTAATGTAATCGAATCGAAATCAAAATTAGGTGACGAATCGTAATCGAACCAAGAATGTAATCGAATCGAAATCGATAGTAATGTAATCGAATCGATTCGAATTACGTGATGTAATCGTAACCGTAATGTGAATGCAATCCCAACCCAACCTATAACCAACCGCTACACTCCACCCGCATCAAATTTCTACACTCCATGTGGGGAATAGCTCAACCCACCCACCCTACACTCCACGCTTGCAAAGATTGTCGCTCGGTTATCGATATTGTGACAGAGTCACGGATCTGAATATTGTGGTAGAGCCACGAGCAGATATTTGTGGCATAGCCACCGAAGCGAATAATGTGGCAAAGCCACTTAATGTAATCACGTGGCACAAAGCCATCGATAACTGCATTATGTTTGGCACATAGCCATCAACTAGAGCAACATAACGGCACACAGCCCTAGGTAAATGTGATCGACACAGAGTCGTCAATAACCATATATTGGCACATAGCCTTAGGCAAATACGTTTGGCACACAACCATAATCAGGTTGGCACAAAGCCATATGTAGGTTGACACAAAGCCATAATCAGAAGGCTTTAAGCCATCGGTTGCTGTATCATGTTAGGCACATAGCCATCAGCGACGGTAATATAGTCGGCACCCAGCCTCCGGTAAATATGATCGGCACCAGCCATTGATCGGTCCACAGTCGTCTTGGGCGACCCGTGCGACCTTATCAAATTAGTACGAATATAGGGCTCTTAAGCCTTCGGTGGATCCATAGTCTTCAAGCAACCATGCGATCCTAACAAATCAGATCTTCCTCCGTACAAAATCCCAACCCATGCAACATGACATGTATGCAGAATGTCATGCCCATATTTGAATCAAACAATCACAGTCAAGTCATTCATATACCAACATTTATTCACAATCAAATTCGTCAACCACACAGTCCAAGTTAGTCACTTGGCCACAAGGGCAAAACAGTCATTTAACACCTTAAGGGCAAAATGGTAATTTTACCCCACAAGGTATCTTGGTAATTCCACCCTACAGGGGTATTTTAGTAATTCTACCTTATAGGGGTATTTTAGTAATTCTACCCTACAGGGTATTGCGATAATTCTACCCTACAGGGGTATTTCGGTAATTCTACCCTACAGGGGTATTTCGGTAATTCTACCCTACAGGGGTATTTCGGTAATTCTACCCTACAAGGGTATTTCGGTAATTCTACCCTACAGGGGTATTTCGGTAATTCTACCCTACAGGGGTATTGCGATAATTCTACCCTACAGGGGTAATTCTACCCTACAGGGGTATTTCGATAATTCTACCCTATAGAGGTATTTCGATAATTCTACCCTACAAGGGTATTACGATAATTCTACCCTTCAGGGGTATTTCGGTAATTCTACCCTACAGGGGTATTTCGGTAATTCTACCCTACAAGGGTATTTCGGTTATTCTACCCTACACGGGTAATTCGATAATTCTAACCTACAGGGGTATTCCGGTAATTCTACCCTACAGGGGTATTTCGGTAATTTTGTAAACCAAGGGCATTTTGGTAATTTTACAAACTAGGGGTATTTTGGTAATTTTATTGATCGAGGGTATTTCAGTAATTTTGCAAACTGAGGGTATTTCGGTAATTTTACAAATCGAGGATATTTGGGTAATTTTATAAATCGGGGTACTTTGGTAATTTTACAACTAGAGGTATTTCAGTAATTTCATAATCGAGGGTAAAATGGTAATTTTGTAAACTGAGGGCAAAATGGTAATTTTGTAAATCGAGAGTAAAACAGTAATTCCGTAAATCGAGGGTAAAATGGTAATTCTATAAATCGAGGTTAAATGGTAATTTTGTAAATCGAGGTGAAAGCAGTAATTTCAGAATCGAGGGTACTTTGGTAATTTTACAAATTGAGGACATTTTAGTAATTTGGTAAACTAAAGTATTCTAAACAGGGATAACA
This sequence comes from Gossypium arboreum, assembly GCF_025698485.1. Lineage (NCBI taxonomy): Eukaryota > Viridiplantae > Streptophyta > Magnoliopsida > Malvales > Malvaceae > Gossypium > Gossypium arboreum. The sequence goes on along the minus strand of NC_069073.1, from coordinate 28,323,763 downwards.
ATACGAATGGGCCTAAAGCCTATTCTCGGCCCAAATGGGCCCACACGCTCGTGTGGCCCTTTTAGCCCAAACCTAGCCACAGATATTCGATTCACCTAGCCTAGTCCAATATTTACTACACAATCAAACAACTTATCCAATTGGGCTCGTAGGCCCATTGGGCCCACATGGCCCCTTTCGGCCCATCGCGACCCGAAGTAGCCATCCAACAACAAGAGTAGTGATAAATACACACCTGATTGGAGACTGGAGTTAATCCACGCTCCTAGCACTCTTAGCCGACGCCCAACCCAAACGAGCGCGCCATAAAGCGAAAGGGATCAGCCAAGAAAGGTACCTTTACTCTCCTCATGGTTCTCTATATTTAAAGCCAGCTTCCCATCCACTCTTATGTTAGCTTTTCGATGTGGGATCCCTCCAACATCAGAGTTTAAATTCAACACCAACTCTTGCCGCCCCCTGTTAGCAAAATAAATGCTCTTTGCTTGCTATGGGATTCGAACCCATGCCTCCCCTCAAATGCTCCACACGCCACTTGCCACTAAGCCATAAGGTTTTTTGTGTCACAATTTCTCCAACAATATTCTTAAGGCCTACCTACTACACCCAGGGTTTGATTCACCTTAAACCAAATTTTTTGTTAGAGTCCAGGTTTAAACCCAGAACTTCTCCAACACTTCTCAACACACTTAACCACTAAAACAAGCCTTCATTAACGAAATTTGCATGCACAACAGAATATTATAAGCTGCCTTCAACCGCTCCCATGCTCAAGGCCCAAAACTTCTAGGCCCAAATTCAGGGTGTTACATGTTGGACAGTTTCATGACCCAATAAATAACTAGAAATGTCAACCATGTATCATCACTTAAACTGGGTCATATTAACATCTTTATGACCAATTTTGCATGCTTTGTCGTCCAAGTAGGGTGTATTTCTTCATGTCCATGCAAGAATTGTACTGAGCTCCATATTATATCACCTCATAGTCCCACTGTATAATTAAAATATATCACATTAATAAATAACATGAAAATGATTTAATTTATGCGGAAAATTCATATAATAAAGCATAAAATTGCATATTTCATAAATTCATGTCCATGATTAATATTTAAGAAAAAATCACTAAATTCATTAACAATCGCTTGGGATTAATGTTATTTTTAAGTAAAAAGGTGGTAAAAGTGACTAGAAAAACCCTATACAATTTAGAGTTTACAATATACAACTTAATTTTGATACCTCGATAACTTGAGAAATTTTTAAAGTGAATTTTATTAGTTTACAAAGTTACATTACTAACAATCTTAGAAGTAATTCCCATGACCAAATGTTTAATCTATCACCATATATATAAATCATATAGATATGTATCAGATACAATCATGCAAATCAAAAAAATATTCATACAATTCAATTGTTAGCAATTCTGGAAGATTATGTAAGAGAATTCTTAAGTCACATGGGTATTCTAGGCTTGTAATGTTTTGAGGCTTAGGACGGTATGAGTTCAAAGAATTATGGCTCAAAATGGTTCAAACACTAGAAATAGGTAGACACATGACATGGTTTCCTTTTCACCCCTAATTTTATCCTTTTAGAGCTCACCCCTTAGTTCTCCTTCTTTGACCTTCCTTATCTCTCCGAATATTAAATATAAAGATACAACACAATATTCCTGAATATAGTTAGCTTTGCAAGTTTTAGTGCATTCTGATTGAAAAGGGATCCTAATCATACTTGTGATTTGTATTTGATGAAATTCTAATTATTTCCTTATTTTCACTCACATTGTTTTTTACTCGTTCCATGCTTTTATTTCACTCGTTTTGCTTTTAACCTTCACAGTACTTTTGTTCACTCACCTAAATTTTCATTTAAGCACATACTTTTACGAGTCCTATATTCATTATATTGTATCGTTTCTTACTTTTTCGCTCACTTTTATTTTGAAACCTCCAAGATATTTCTACCTAAACCCTCAATATCTATGGTCTGATGTCTATTTAGTAATGCAATAATGGACCAAAGAAAAAAGAAAGTTCAAGTAATTTTAAATTTCAGTTTATGGTTTCCATATGGTCAATTTAGAAAAAAGAAGTTATTAGGCTCAAATAAGGAGACTAGGGATTCATAGCATTAAGGTATGGCCATTTGATAATTGACTATTCAAACAATTCCTTGGGTCGTCCCTGAGTATCCTACAATATATAATTTATTTCATGCTTTGAATTAAACTAAAGAATAAGAATCAATTCAATCATTCATGTATCTAAAAATATTTGTACTACTTATATCTTTATAGCATAAAATCATTAATTCTTACATAGTTTCTTCTAATCTATCATACAATTTAACTAAGTAGCTTAATTAATTTTCCTTAAAAATAATAAATTTATCTCATATAAAAAAGTTTCATGCTTGAAAAGATCATTACATACTATAATACTTTCAACCATTATTTATAGTACTAATATAATCAAAGCACCATGTAATAAAAACAAAAACAATTTATTTTTCAGATATTAAAAATTACAAAAACCTCAATAAAACACACAAACCAAATACGAAATTCTATGTACTCCCCCACACTTTAGAACATATACATTGCCCTCAATGTAAAAGAATTAATGTACAACCAACAATTAAAGCCCATCAATGTTGCAATGTGACATTCTATTTTGGATGTCGCAACATCAAGGTGAGATGTCGCGACATCGAGTCGAGCTTCTAGCTTATTCAAATTTTCAATTCTGTCACTCCATGATATCTACACCTCTTATGGAATAGAACTAAACACAAATAAGATTAATACTAAAAATAAAAAAATTAAATGAACAAAAAGAGTAAAACAAAACTTAAAACAGAAAATAGAGGTTCTTTAAAAACCGGGATGATTCGTTTCGCCACCATAGTAGAACTTCCAGCTGGTTTTGACACTTTCATTTTAAATTTGTTCCCCTATCAATATATCCAAATCAACCTCTTCAGTTGATTCCATTGATATTTCCTTATTTTCCATCAATATGACATCCACATCATGAGCCGTTTCGTACCAAATCTAAGCCAACCCTTAATTATTTTTCAAGGTATTATTGCCTCGAGCTTCCTCTCCTCCAGGTCGCGTGAGGTTTTAGTTGCTTAAGATTTCCCTCTATTGTTGAAGAAGAACAAAATGAACTCTTCGACCTCTTTGGTTGGCACCTTCCCAACTATGGCCAAAAAGTGTATCAGCTCCATTATGCTTTCACTCAAGAACGATTGAAGCTTTGTGTCAATTGCTACTGTTAAACCTATGTTTGTTGCTACACCAAATAGATCGTAGATTTCTTTGGCCATATTCAATTTATTCCCATGATCTCTGGTTCCAAATTCTTGCTGACTTCTATCATCTAATTAAAGGTGGTTGATGACAATATCATGGTCTTCAGGATCGAAGTTAGGAACATCATACACAACCTCTTCCTTTGGAGGCAATGCCTATGTAACTCCCCTAAGTCGTATCTGTTGCTGGAATAGTGTTACGTGGTATTAGTAGACAAGACACAAATTCCGAACAATCGTATGCGTACACTTGCTCAAACTCTTAAAACAATCAAATATTAACATATATAACTAATTTAAATACTTTACAAAACATATCATAACATTTTTCAAACATATATCAAGTTATATAATTCACAAGCAAATAGTGCCAAATATATCATTTTACCACATAGCATATGCCCATATCAAAGATATTATAAATAATTCAATCATTTATTACAAACATGAATTATATAAAGTAAACATATTTAAGTACATATCATTTTTAGCAAAACTCTATTCGGCACAATAAGGATATAATAAATTTAACCAAATCATTCATGGCATAAGTACATTACTATATATATATATGGTTTCAAATGGCTAAATCATAAACAAGTCTACTTATATGTTTATCTAAGTGGATTGTGCAAGACTAAAAGGTCCTGTATCAATTTAGACATATATTAAAAGAACACCGAATGGTCTAACCATCAAAGTACATATAACCATTCACATTCACCTATTTTGCATAAAACAATCATGATTCCTTATAACTTAAATTACTATTCATTTGGTCATTTTACAAAGCCTTAGCCGAATGTAATCATGGTTATTACTTATGTTTATTTTAATGTCCACTTTCAACTTTACTCAATCACATTATGAGCATGTAATCTCACATAGAATCAAATCCCTATAGTAACCATAATTTTCATTTCACATCAAACACATCACAAATATGTATATATATATACATATAACATAGCAAACACTTGTTTAATACTTAAAAATACAAAACCGAATCTAAACATGTTAATATTACTTATCTTGAAAAATAACAAAGGTCATATTCAATACCAATTCAATGATTACATGTTTGAATAAGCACATATAAATATATATATCAAACCAACACATTATATGCTTATATATATATATAAGTGCCGAATCATGATTAATTTACTAACATAATTCATATTCATTTCTTCACTTAATGAAAGCATATTGAACTCACTTTGATCACTTTCCATAATCGAATCACCTTGTTACCAAAACACATGGCAAAACTGTAATGCCCCAATTTTCGGGAATTCTGTAAAAGTTGTAAAATTTAAAATTTTGTGTTCTGTTTGTTATGTGTAGGATTAATCAAGTTGGTGGGCCTCTAGAAGGCCCAAGCTTAGGATAAAACCCGGTAGTTTTAATTAAATTTAATTCTATAAGAGAAAGGGGTTCTGATAAATTGGGCTTTTAGGAATTATTTGTGAAAAATGGATCACAAGGAAGCAAGTGGTAAAGTGGCATGTGTCGCCAATGGGAAGGATGTAGTGGAGTGTGGAAGCTTGGGGAGGACCCAGGTTCAAGTCACAATGACAGCAAATTAAGTGATTAATTTTTATGTACAGGAAAAGGAAGTAATGGAACTAAAATAAAAGTCTGTCAGGAAGAGTTTAAGAGGGTAAGGGGATTGAATAAGGATAGAGATAAGGGAGGAAATCTAGGAGCTGATTGGGGTGAGTGTGTTGGTTAATTTTGGACTCTTGAGGAGCAAGAGGTGGCCGCCAAGGGTTTCTTTAGGGGTAAATTCGGCTAGGTTAAAGTGCCAAGATAAATTCGGCAATAGGGAGGAGTTGTGCCTTTGTCTGCTTTTCTCACCTTCTCCTTTAGCCATTTTTGCTTTCTTCTTATTCTCTTTCTCTATAGCCAACCTTTCAAACCTCTTGTCCATCTCCTACTCTACATCACTTTCCTCCATTAATTTTCTTAGACTAAAGCCGAACCTCAAATCTCAAAATCCAAAAGCTATATTCTTGTGCCATTTTTCCAAAGCCATATTCCTCAATATGTTTTCCTTTTTGACCAACATTCCTCTCCTCTAAACCCCTAGCATCTGTCGACAACATTACCCAGGGTTATAGCCTCAAATCATTATTTTCTATATCACCTAGAAAAGCTGAAACTACTATAGAGTTAGGGACTTGTAGCCGAAACTTCAAAGCTTCTAGATTCAAGTTTTATAGTTGTTTAAAGGTTGAATCTGCATCAGATCTACGTGGAAAGCAGGAAGGAATAAGTGGTAAGTGCTCATCACTCCGAATCTAGTCTTATTTTCCAAGCTAGGAAAAAGCCGAAGTCCCTAAAATCTAGGGAGGCTATCGATTTGGGCATAGGGCATAAAGGGTCTTTAACCGATGATTTATTTTGATGATTAGTGTCTTCTCAAGGGTTGGATCGAAGGCTTAGATCTTTGGAGCGATCAGACTTGGATCTAGCCATCGGATTTCGGCAAGAAGGTAAAGTTTTAAAGGCTTTTAGGGACAAAGTCGAATATGGGTAAGTAATTATGGAGATTAGTGTTGTGATTTGTAATCTAAGAATTGTAGCAACTTAATTGTAGGCAGTTCATGCGTGGATCTTGTCAGCAAGTCGTCACAAATCAGGTGTGTAACTGATACCCTCTCATAGGCTAGATCGGCAAAAGCCGAAAAGCCGAAATACCGAAAAGCCGGTATTTTGGGCACTTGCGAGTGTGCGAATGCTCGTAAGATGTATGGGTAATTATTACTGGTAATCAAAAGTGATAAAACTGTAGTATTTCGTGCGTTTTGATATATTTTGGGCTTAATGGGCCAAAACTGGGTTAATGGGCCAACGGGCCCAATTCGGTAAGAACACTCGGTAAGTGTTTCTGGCTAAAACGTAATGGCTACGATATGCATGAAAAGCTTAGAAATAGTTAGATGTACTAGAGTACCCCTATGTATGCAAAATTACCATTATACCCCTATGTATGCAAAATGACCTCTATACCCCTAGGGTTAATTTTGTCTGAAAAGCATGATGAATTAAATCTGTATGATGTATGCCATGAATGTATATCTGTTGCATGGGGACATGGGTTATATTATGGAGGAAGCGTCCTGGTGGCTATGCCACAAATTATCTTTTCTGGTGGCCCTGCCACGTATATCTGTTCTGGTGGCACTGCCAAAAAATATCTGTATTTGGTGACTCTGTCACATTTTCTGTATCTGGTAGCCATGCTGCATATTTCTGTAGCGTGTAGCAGTTGGGTGGGTCGAGTAGTCTCCCCACATGGTGAAAGGATGGTATGGGGGTGTATGTGGTTGGATATGGTTGGGTTTCTGCATAAGCATGATATATCTTGTGACACCCCTAAAGTGACCCTAGTCGGAAAGTGGTTTCGGGACCACAAAACCGAGTCATAAAATAATAATTAACCATTATATTTGATGCTTATTATATGTATATAGGCATGTGTGAAAATTTCATGTTTGAATTTTGTTAATTGTAAGTGAATTTTGCTAAATAGGATTTGTGTGAGAAAAATTAGAAATGTGCTAGGCAAATGTTAAAGTGGCCTATTGATGCATCTTGGAAAAATGTTGTCCTTGCATGTCAAAATACCCAAAAGATGGACTAGTGGCCAGCCATGCTATGGGTTAAAATGTATTATAAACATTTTATGTTAGTGTTTTATGTTAGAATTAATAGAATAAAGAACATGGGTAATAAAATAATAGTGGTTAGTAGGGGAGAAACAAAAAAAAATGAGCTAGGTTGCTCCTCCATTGCCGTGAATTGAAGGAAAAGAAGAGGGAAGTTCGCCAAGGTGGTTCTTGAGATTAAGGTATGTTCAATGCTGCTTTTGGAGGTTTACACATCCTTTGGAGGGTTAGCCTACTTCTATTTATCTCATGGATGAAATTGGAGTTGTTGGAGAGTTAGGATTCGCCAAGAGGCTTCAAAATTTTAGTTGATGCCTTGATACTACTAGCATGTTAGCTATATGGATGTGTTAAGTTACTTGAAATGTTAGATAAATTTGAACTCCCTACCAAATTCTTTAGGCAACCCATATTAGAAATTTCGGTATTGAGATGTCTAGATCTTTTGGCCATTGTAGCTATGGAGGAATAAAGTTTTTGTTTCTTGTTAAATTGGATGAATCTTGTTGTATGAGTGATTGAACAAACTATGATTAAATGGATGCATAGATTCAAAGTGGGAAGAAATGGGCTATTATATTTGATGCTAATGCCGAATATGAAGATGATGAACTTGAATAAATAATATTCAGCTAGCATGATAAGTTATGAAATATTAAGTAGATGATATAATTGATTGATGAAGTGGCTAATAGGGATTTCTAATGAAATTTTGCCAAGGCCGAATGTATCATGAAGTAAATAAAAAAATGCTAAATGTGCATTATGTGCTTATATGTGTATTCGGCCAGGGAAGTTTGACATGAAACTTTTATAGGTTTGAGAGATGAATGACCGAATGAGCTAGAGGTTATGTATGGATGAGTTTTATGCACATGTGTGTGTGTGGCATTAGTAGCTAATGGCATTCGGCATTGTTTAATTAAAATTAGAAATGAATGCTTGAAAGTTAAATAGGTCGCTCTAATGACCAAATATGCTAAAAGCTAATATATGGACAAATGATACGAATGAATTGGTTTTTGAAATGTATATGGTTGCCGTATGTATTTGTTTGATTGAGAAGTAAATTTGTTTGATTTAGCTCAAGAGCCTAGAGGATCAAAGTTGGATAAGGGAAAGGAAAAAGTGATCAAGAGCCGTCAGAATCGCTTAAGCAACTTCCGAGGTAAGTTTTAAGTGATTAAATGTTGAGTAAATTCAACTATAATAGGATATAATGAGTTGATTTAATAAGATATGATGTGGCCATGATATGTCTTAAACTCAAATGGTAAGTTCCTAAGTGTTTGGACTTGGAAATTTAAGAGCAAATTGTAATAATTTGCTCAAGACAGCAGCAGTAACGTGATTTTAGAAAATCACTATAAATGTTTGGTGTGGAATTATAGGCTGAATAAAATATTAAATCAAAGCTTAATTAGTCTAGTTTCTTATAAAAGAGACCGTGTAAGCAAAGAAATTTCCTATAAAGAGATATTTAAAGTTGTGTGAGACGGTGTCAGAATGACTCCGAAATCCCCTGTTCGGTTTTAAGAAAATCACTATAATTTGTACAAAAATGGTTACACGATAAAATTTATATTCTTAGACTCCTTAATGAGTCTAGTTTCAAATGAAATCAAATAGAACATACTTCGAATTCTGTACGATGAGAATTTTGATTCGTAGTGAAGACTGGTCAGGTTAGTCAAACAGTGAAACAGGGGAAACTTTAAGAAAAATCTGGTATTGATTGGCCAAACCTAAAATTCTAAAAAATTTATGGATGGAAGATATACGAGTCTGTATTCAGGGAAAATTAACGGCAAGTGATTTGGAGCCTTGTAGCTCCAGTTATAAATAATTTAGTGACCATTGCTCAGGAAAACAGCTCGTAGCGAATATGTGATTTTGTTGTAAACATGGATAAAACTTGTTCTAGCTGCTCATAAGCTATTGATTAAACCCATACTTGAATTCTAATTCGTGATATTGTAAAATGATATATGAGTGTTGGATGGATCTTCGATATTAAAATTTGTGAGATTGTAAGTTTATGAGTATTCGAATATGGAATGATAGTATGGTGTGAAATTGAATTATTCATTGGAAAATGATTGATGTAGATTCGGCCAAGACCAAGTCTGTACATGATAGTATATGTGGTATGTGAAGTATATTTGAATAATTGTGATGTGAATACACGAAAATTTATATTTTGATTTAAGATTCTACGCGATGAATGTGAAAGTGTATATATATGTGATAAGGCCTAATGGTAGATGTGATGAATGTGAAAGCGTGTATATGTGATAAGGCCTAATGGTCGATGTGATGAATGTGAAAGCGTATACATATGTGATAAGGCCTAATGGCCGATGTGATGAATGTGAAAGTGTATATATGTGATAAGGCCTAATGGCCAATGTGATGAATGTGAAAGCGTATACATATGTGATAAGGCCGAGTGGCCTACGTGATGGATGTGAAAGTGTATAAATGTGATAAGTCCCGAAGGGCATTTGTGTCAGTACTATATCCGGGTTAAAACCCTGCAAGCTTTATGCGAGAATATTATTACTGATTAATGACCGTAGGCTTCATGCTCGTACTATATCCTAGCTCTAATGACCCGATGACTACATGTGGAGGTTTTGTCCGGGTAAGCCCCGAACTAAAGGTTTTGCTGAAGATTCAAGTAAAGCGTAAGATTATGCGACTTCACAGTGACAATTAGTAATAAATACGTTCAATGCGTTAAGTTGGTTAGGTATGTATTTGAGATTATATTTAAGTTTGATTTAGACTAAATCACAAGGTTGTTATGTGATGCACATGTGAGTAAAGCAATAAGACTGTTCTATGATTATTGTGCATTTGGTCAATGTGGGAAGTCAGGTAAAAATATGTAATGTACCTATGATCATAAGAGGTCACCATCAAGTGAGAATTTATCGCCTATTACATATGATGAGACGTGCATATTCGGAAAAGGGATGGTATGCCTGAAGGAAGAGTGAAATAAAAATACGAACAACTATGTTATAATTTGGTTGTTATCTGTTGACACCGCTTAAAACTTACTAAGCATTGTAATGCTTACTCCGCTTACTTTGTTTCCTCTGTTTTATAGATCTCATTTGGAAGCTACAGGGCTCGGGGATCGTCAAGAACTAGTCACACTATCACTACCCACTTGTTTGGTACTGCTACGTTTTGAATATCTTATGGCATGTATAGAATAGACTAGTAGTGAGAGGATATTTTGGTCAATGTATAGGACTACCCTTTTGTTGTAGGTCATGTACCTTTCGGTTTTGTGTAAATTTGGATAGCCATGCGAAAATGGCTTAAGTATACTTGATCATAGCATTATAATCGTTTTGTATGTCATCCGTCGAGAGGTATGGAAATGTTGGTAACGGTTAGTCATGGGAATGGTTATTCATGATCACCTTTGGTATATGTATGACAAACTCTAGTTGATCCATGGAGGATCATGAAAGAGGTAAAGTTTACCTTAAAAGTAGATGCTGGCAGCAGCAGTGATGTGGATGTGAAAAATCTATAAAAATAGTACGAATGGAATTAAATAGCGAATAAATTATGTAACCGAACCTTGATGAATCTATTTTCATAGGGAAGTAACGAAACAATCATATGAACAGTATGTTAAGAGATATTTAAGTTTTCGTGAGACAGGGCCAGAACAGTTTCTGGATTCCCTGTTCCGGATTTGGAAATTCATTATAAATTAACCAGAGATAATTAGAAGTCATGCCATATATGTACAGAATCCTTTTTGAGTCTTGTTTCATTAGAAGCAAGCGGAATAAGCATTGAAGCCCTGTACAAGGAGTTATCTAAGTCGCATTGCAGGAAGGTCAGTGTAGTCGAACCCTGTAACAGGGGAGACTTTAACTAATAAACTGTACTAATTGGACCAACCGAAAATTCTAGAAAAAAATTTGTAGATGCATATATGAGTCTAGTTTCAGGGAAAAATCACGAAACTGATTTTTGAGTTGTGGAACTCAGGATATGATTTTTAAGGTGACAGTGACGCAGTTAGCCAACTGCCTGGAAATTTTTAAAAAGTGGACTGTGTAAGTAAATGGATTAAGCCCGTTAACCCCTCGTGTCCGACTCCGGCGACGGTCTCGGGTACAGGGTGTTACATATCTGCTCTGGTCTGTTCTGGGCCTACGGGCTTTATTCTGATATCTGTTCTGGGCTGAGGCCAACTTATTCTGTCTCTGTGGTTTGAACTGATTTAGGCTATGGTTGGGTTGAATTACACACTGAGTTTTCCAAAACTCACCCCTTATTTTCATCCTCGCAGGTAATCCTCAACTATAGTGGGCTTGGAGCTGTGAGGGATTTGGACTGGCCACATGTTTCTACAAACTTGGTTTCTTTCTGGTGAACTGGACGTCCTTTTAATTTCATCTATGGTTTTGGGTTTTAAGTGTAATCAGGCCACTTACTTATTTTTATGGTTTTGTTTTACTTTTATTATTTTATTTTACTATGATGAAAAAACTATGATAACTAAGGAAAATGGGTTAGCTTTAGGACTCATTTTCAAAAACATTAAGGGATTTCAAAATTACACGATTACAAATAAGATTTCCGCTAAGCAAACGTTTTCAAACTTAATCATTTTCTTAAGATAGACATAACCAGACGGTTTTCTCAAAATAATACGAGTCGTTGAGGTGTGGCAAAGGTGGTGTGCATGTCTAGGATTGGATCCGAAGGGAGCTTGGTACTTAAGCAGTCCGATGGACTCACCTCCTCTTTTCCTGGTTTCCTACCTGGTGCACAGCTTCTAATCACTTTAACCTACTTTTAAAAGTATCTTTTGCAACACCAACTAAGTTTTCCAACCTAAGTACTACGGAACGTTTTGAACGCATCGATGTGGCGCACCGGATCCGGTCATAACGTCTAGGCCGGGTTTAGGGTGTTACAAAAACTAAATAAAACATGTTTCACATATATATACATAACATTGCTGAATCATCAATTCAATAATTTCATTACCTAAATTCAACATTTAACTGAATACACTCATCAACCAAATTAAATCATTACTATCAAATACAAGACATAGCCGTATCATTAAAATATAGGTTTCATATCAAGCATAATTCATGTAACACCCTTACCCATACCCGAGACCGAGATAGGATACGAGGCATTACCGAACACATACACAGTCATTCATGCAAAAACTAGGCCATTAATTTTTGTCCAAATGAAAGCTTTTCAAACACATGTATATCATCCCTTATACGGGCCTTTCGAGGCCTAAAACAGACATCGAAGTGGTTCGAGACTAAACTGAGAACTTTTGATAAAATTTAGACAACTTAACAAATTTCTTGCTTTGGAGAGTCACACGCCCGTGTGTGTTGAACAGTGTGATCACACACGCCCGTGTGGCTTGAGATATGCCCATGTCCTCAGCCCATGTAACTCTCTGTTTGTGACATCAACAAAACAATTTGAACCACACGGTCAGGCCACACGCCCGTGTCCTCCACACGGCTGAGACACATGGTCGTGTCTCTACTCGTGTGGCTAACACTTAGGCTATTTTCCAAGCCTTCTTGTTTCCCATAAACCCTTACAACCTTATACAAATCAAAATCACAACTCATGGCATCATTTTAGTGATTAAACACCCTTTATTAAGACACACTCGTCATTATACATATGTTCCACCTACTCATGATAAACTAGTCTAGACACATTATTACACAATCAATTTGACCTTATCATCTCATTAATCAGTTATACCATTAAACTATGGTTATTAACTTATACATCAAACATCCATGTTCAAGGCACTATCATCTTATTACCATATTACACGTTTATTTCATGGTCATGACCACCTCGATTGCTCATAAAACATGCATTCAACACACATGACATATTACCAACCATGCATGGCAAAAAAACATATTCATATCATCACATCATATGCATCAAAACATAACATGATTAGCTAGACTTACAAACCATAATCAATATGAGACACCTCTCATGGCCATATATAATAGCTCGATAAAGGCCAATACATTTAGCCAAATCATAATAACACATGTCATAGAACTAGGCCCCTTTACATGCCACTCACTCGATATTTCTAACATATGTATCAATACTCCAAAGATATTGGCTTTTTAGTGTGATGCTACCTCCGACGATCTCCAACACCGAGCCGACCTGACAACACTAAAAAAAATGGAATGAGTAAGCTTTACGCTTAGTAAGCTCGCATGAAAAATAATAAGCAATGTATTAACATGTTATTTTTCAACTCCTCTCTATTTATTCAAAGTCTAGTTAAGCCATTTTCTCGAGTCACAGTCACTAAATTATTTATATCCGAAGCTACGGGACTCCAAATTGAGAACTGCTAATTTTCCCAAAAACTAGGCTCACAAATATTCTTACTATAGAATTTTCAAAATATTTGGTCTAGCCAATAAGTACAATTTATTCTTTAAATCCACCCTTATTTCGCTGTCCGACAATTTCGCCCCTCTGCACTCAAAATTAATTATCTCTTCATATAAGATTTGGATAATATTCTCGTTTATTTCTTTTAAAAATAAACTCATTAAGGATTTTAAGCATATAAATTATAACCTATAATTATTGTTTTACAATTTTTAATGATTTACCCAAATCAGAACAGGAGATTCCGAAATCATTCTGACTCTGTCTGACAAAATATTCTCATAATATTAAATTATTTTGCTTACACCGTTTCCTTTATATAAAAGTAGACTCAATAACATTTAATTTCATATCTTATTCAACCTCTAATTTGATTTTCACGATTTTTGGTGATTTTTCAAATTTACACAACTACTGCTGGCCAAAACTGTTTTATTACACATTTCACACTTACATAATTTCACTTACTCCATACCATTTTACCGAAAGTTCGCTCAACTATCGAGCACATTGCTCATAATTTTCCACAAACATATACCTACACTTATTCATCACATGGTCATGTACACATGTATTTTCACTTAGTTGATTTCCCGTTGAACTCATCGGAATAATAACAGATACACGGTTGCCTGCACATATTACCACCCTTGTATGCATTGTAGCCTGCACTTAATACTACACATGCGACCAAAAATCTGGTGCACGTAGTAGCCTACACTTAGTACTACACACGTGACCTAACCATCTAATACACGTAGTAGCCTCCACTTAGTACTACACACGAGATCGAAGTTATCGGGTACGCATAGTATCCTACACTTAGTACTATACATGCGACCTAACTATCTGGTACATGTAGTAGCCTGCACTTAGAACTATACACGTGACCTAAAACCATCTTAAACACATAGTAGCCTGCGCATAGTACTCACATGTGTTCTCACAATGGATGATTCGTATCATTTCTATTCCGAAGGTTCAATCAGGAAATTCCTTACTTTTCAACATTTAACAAATTCATTCATAGTCTATTTCGATTCATAATTTACATCAAATGATCATTTTATAGGCAGCCACATCTCATATAATAACGAAATGTAATAACATAAAAAGAATCGATATATTATTTACATACAAACTTACCTTCCTTTTCACTCTTTAACAAGTTATCCAACTTAATAAAACATCATGTTATATCAAATTCTCAATATATTCAACTATTATATAGCAAGCCATCAATGATTGAACCATCAAACATTTCATGTGCTAATAGTAATATATCATTGTTCTCATAAATTTTATATACCATTCTTTCATCACTTTTCAATATATTAAATCATGTCATTCATGCAATAATAATATAAAATTTTCAATTCAAATATAGCATTGCAATATTATTGACACACGAACTTACCTCGGCACCAAAATAGCAAAAAGAACCTAACCGTCGATTTTCCATTTTTCACCTGATCTAGGTCCAATCCTCATTTTTCTTGATCTATAATATCACATTTAGTCCAATTATTAGTCACATTATTTAATGTTATCCAAAAATCACATTTTGGAAAAATTACGTTTTTGCCCCTAAACTTTATCAAAATTACACTTTTGCCCCTAGGCTCGTAAAGTGATTTTTATTCAATTTTCTCACTCTATAGGCCTAGCCATACCATTTTAATAACTATATCAAACTATAATTCTCATCAAAACACCCTTTTTATACCATTTTTACAACTTTTACAAAATGGTCCTTTCGTCTATCGAAAATCGCTTAATAAAAAGTCATTTATTTAACACCCAACACTCATTTTCTACCATTAGACATCAAAATGCATGCATTTCACACATGGGTCCATTTTTAAACATGAACCCTAGCTCAAATTAATGGTAGAAATAGATAGATCTTGTTACGGGGATTGCAAAACATAAAATTCATTAAAAATGGGGCTAGAACGGATCTACAATCGAGCTTGGACAAAAATTGGCTTTTAAGTTTGTTTTTAATTCATTTTAATAACTAAATGACCAAAATGACCAAAATGAAAAACTTTGGAAACATGCCTAACCATGTCAACTTAACCAATGGTCTAATTAGCATATAAGGACCTCCAATTTAAAATTTCATAACAATTGGACACCTCTAGCATGTAGAACTCAACTTTTGCACTTTTTACGATTTAGTCCTTTTGACTAAATTGAGTGCCCAAATGTCAAAATTTTCGAACGAAATTTTCACGAAATCATTTCGTTAAATTGTAGATCATAAAAATATAATAAAAATAAATTTTTTTCTGATCGTATTTGTGGTCCCAAAACCACTGTTCCGACTAGGCCCAAAATCGGGATGTTACATTTCTCTCCCCTTTAGGGATTTTCGTCCCCGAAAATCTTACCATAAAAGTGGTTTTGGTTTTTCACTTATTTTCCTCAATCCTATAATCGATGTCAAAGAACTTTCACTCAAGCTGAGCTTTAACTACCTATCTCTTAAATTCCACATACAAGAATCATGAGTGGGTTTCGCTTTAAAGCACTTTCACTGAAATTTAATCTCTATCAGAAAGTTCATCGATCGTGAGGATTTGAAGTGTGATAAGTTTTAAAAAATTTATAATTGACCATTCTTGAAAACTAACTATTATCACGACAAAGGCAAGCCCACCTTATCAAACAGTAGTATAGATTATGGCAAGACCGAGATGTCGAACCCTAAGGAACTAAAAGTACTAGTATTAATTTTCTTTTTGTTATCTAGCCTGAAAATAAAGGGGTTTGTTTTATCTAAACTAATTACTAAACTAAGAATGAATAGGAAGTAAATTTGGGAAATAAATTTTGGGAAAACTGAATGATTTAGACAATACCAAAGGGAAAAATCCATCTAGACTTTACTTGTTATTAACTTTGAATCAGACAATTTATTCACTCAACTTGATCTGTAGAAATCCCTAATTTATATTATTATCTCTCTCGAGACTAACAACGTCTAACCCTAGGTTAATTAATTGAAATCTCTTTCTAATTAACTCTTTAGTGTTGCATTAACTCGATCTATGGATTCCCTTATTAGGTTTCACCCTAATCCGGTAAAATCTTGTCACCCTATCTCTAGGTGTGCAATCAACTTCGTTTAATTATGTTAGATCTACTCTTAGACAGGGACTTTTTCTCTTCTGATTAAGCACATCAATACTTGAATCAATATCCTAGAATATTAAAGCAAGAATTAAGAGCTCATAATTAAGAACAAGTCAAATATTTATCATACAATTCAGATAATAATAACAAGATCTGTCTTAGGTTTCATTCCCCTTAGGTATTTAGGGGGTTTAGTTCATATTTATGAAAGAAAACATCTCAAAAGACTAATGATAACAAAACATAAAGAAAACCCAAGAACTCTTGAAGGGAATTGAAGGGAGATCTTCAGTCTTGAAGTTGAATCTGGCTTCTGAGATGGATCAATCGGCTTTCTTCCAGTAATTCCTTGCCTTCTACTCTATGTCTCCCTTTAATCCTCCTCTCGTGTGTTTAAATAGGCTTTAGAATGCCTAAAAGCCCTCAAAAGTGGCCTTTTCTGAATAGGACTAAACTTGGGCTCGATAGGGACATGCCTGTGTTTGATTTCTTCAATCCGTGTTCAAGGTTGTTAAATAGACACGAGCGTGTGGTCTACCTGTGTAAGTCATGCTCGATTCTACTAAAAAGACATGGTTGTGTGGTCTATGCGTGTATGGAAGTCCAGGCCGTGTTGGTTTCACATGTTTGTCCATTTTCTCCATTTTCGGCCCGTTTTTCCCCCTTTTTACTCTCCTATGCTCACCTAAGTGTAAAACACGAAATTAAAGGATTAGGAGCATCACATTCACGAATTCTAAGGATAATTCATCCAAAAATAGGCTAAGCATGGGGTAACAATATGTATAAATTACGGTTTATTATTCATGTACTCAAAAGTCCAATCCATACTTTCATGTTACATATACATTCATACCTGAATCTTTTTTGAATTCAAATAGTGAAACTAGCCAATTCATCTTGGCCTCATACTCTTTATTATTCCACATAGTCCGATTATTTGCCAATTCAACTCTCAGTTACCTTTCATTTCAAAGCCTCCTCTGGCTTTCCCAAGAAATCATGATATGAAACCTGAATCTCAATCCGATTAGTGGAGACTAGAATCTCAATATGTCCAACATTCATAAAGACACGAAATTTCTCGAACTTGATGAGTGAAAATTCAGTACATACCAGCATGATTTACATATCTCGTCAAATATTTAACAATAAGCTACATGACATTTTTCTCTTTCAAAGATAGGGATAATCCTAATAGGGCCTTGAGGACAATCCTTTCTCATTTTCCATCCTAATATCAATACTGGCAGAGATAACTCTGGTAGAACCTGATGCTCGGCTTTAACCCCATTAACATTTCAAATATTCTTACACAAGGATCAGACAATAACCATCTCATCATCTTTTAATACCCAAGTCATTTACACTATAGCAAACTTAGGTCTTTTTATGACATCAAATACTTGAAGCTATCACTTGTCTTGTTGTCTTAAAGCACATCACCATTCAAATGGCAATACCCACTGAAAATTAGGAAGTCTTTGCTCAATCCAAACTAGACCAGTTTAAAGAATTCGGTTAACAATGTTTTCATCTGTCCAAGCTTTGCCAATCATGAATTAAGCCATTAATTTCACAAGACGAAAATTTTACCACTTAAGCCTTTGCCCATGTTAAATCCTTATACGGAAATTTAGAGACATCCAAATACTAAGATCACTAGATCACCATGATCAAATTAGCAACATAATCATACTTGATATATATATATCGCAAGTTAAAAGTCATTGTAACACCCCTTTCCCGTATCCGAGGCCGGGCTAAGGTACGAGGCGTTACCAGACAAACATACAAACATTAAACTAAAATACGAGCCATAAAATTTTATTCATATTTCAAAGCGTTCATTCTCTTACAGATAGTCCCTTATTTGAGTCTACGGAGCCCAAAACATACTTTAGAAAGGGTTTGGGACTAAACCGAGAACTTACGGAAATCTTGGAAATTTCATGCTTTAAGGCTCCACACGCCCGTGTCCCAAAGTCGTGTTCCATACATGGCTAAGACACATGGTCGTATCTCTGCCTGTGTGGAATATACCTAGGCTATTTTCCAAGCTTTGGTCAACCTTGATCTCTTACACACTTATACAAAATCAAAAGCATATAACATGGTATTTGTGACAGCCCTAAAGTGACCCTAGTCGGAAAGCGGTTTCGGGACCGCTAAACCGAGTCACTGAATTATTTGAATACAATATTTATTGTCTAAAATATGTGATTATGAATGTGTGAAAGTTTTAAGTTTCGATTTAGTAAATTTCATGTGAAATTTAGTCAATAGGACTTGTGTGACACTTTTGAAATGTGATAGGCTAATCTATAAGGATCTAATAGTGCATGTAATCAAAAGGGAGGACTTGCATGTCAATTTCCCCCTTTTTAATTGCTAGTGGCCGGCCATGACAAAGGATTATGGGCAAAACATGTCATAGACATGTTATGTTGGTGCATCATGGGAGGAAAAAATAAATTAATGAGTATGGGTAATAAAGAAATGGAAAAGAAAAAAAAAAGAAAGAATGTGTGAGTGTTACCCCTCATTGCCGTGAGTTGAAGAAAAAGAAAAAAAAATTTTGTTCATCCTTTTTCATTTCTTTGGGCCGAAAATTTTAAGGAAGAAGGAAGGAGTTTGCTTCATGTTTGGTTTGGAAGAGGATTAGGAGGAGGTTTGGCCATACTTGTATCTAGATTAAGGTATGTTTGAGGTTGTGCCATGAGATTCATGCATGTTTTTAGTTGCTAGCTTGAGTTCTAATTAGCCCATGGTTCAAAACTTTGCAATGTCATGGGGATGATATTCGGCCAAGGTGGATTTTGTGTTAATGCCATTGCATGCTAAATATGAAGCTTGTTAATGATACATGTGATGGTGGATTGATGACTTTTGGATTTTCTTTTTAGCATTTTTGAGTGAGACATTAAGTTCTTTGTTTAACCATGACCAAAATTGAAATGGTATGGTGTTGTGATGTATTCGGCCATGGTATATCCATAAGCATGATTTATGCTTATTGCATGATAGGTAAGATTTGTGTTTTGGATATATGTTTATATTTGGTTATAATCAACTTGTGATTCGGCTCTTGCATATATATATATATATGTTTGCACATGATGTATTGGTATGACATATATACTATCTCACGGTATATATTTACATATGATGATGTTTCGGTTATGAAGTAAATGATTGATGCGTATTGAGTTACAATATGGAATGCGTTAGTTAGTAAAATGTATGCCATTTATGTGTGGTATTAAGTGTATAATTGGCCTCAACATGGACATGCATATTCGGCCACATGAGGTGGATTGGTGTGTATGCATTCGGTTAGAGGCAAGCATATTGATGCCTATTCTTGGCTTAGATAATCGACTAAAAGAGAGTGTGGACTATTGTGTTGAGTTAGATTCATGATTTTGTACATATGTGACTTTAATGTCTAATGAATATATATGGGCTAAGTACCTTGAGTTCCTCTTTTTGATACTCAAATGATTAAATCAATTTAATTGTCAATTTAAGCTCAAGAGCAAAGGGGAACTAAATCCGATAAAGGGAAGGAAAAAGTGGTCGAATAGCCATCGAAATCGTTTGACAACATCCGAGGTAAGTTTTCGAGTAATGGAACTTAAATTATGATTCGATTGAATTATGTCTTAAGTAAATCAAAATCATGCTCTTTGTATGTGGCTATTGAGCCGAAATTGTAAATATGATAAGTGTCTTGTGTTGAGCTTTGGTAATGAAAATGAAATATGGATGTGTCATGATTTATTGATATATGTGTGCATGGTTCTTGAATGATGTCCTGCTAAGTCCCAAGGCTCGTGCTAAGTTACTAAATTCGACTAAGATCCAAGGCAATTGTGCGAGTTACTAAATCCGGACTAAGATCCAAGGCATTTGTGCGAGTTACTAGATCCGGACTAAGATCCAAGGCATTTGTGCGAAGTTACTAAATCCGGATAAGTCCCGAAGGCATTTGTGCGAGCTACTATAACCGGCTTTGTCCCAAGGTATTTGAACAAGTAGCTATATCCGGTTAAACTCCAAGGTACGTGATTCGGGAATGAATGAACTTGCTGTAAAAATTTCAGTTAATACGCTGTGAAATCCCAACAATGAGGTATGTTTCAGATGTGCTTTGAATTAGTTGAGCCCTTACAAATAAGTATTCGCCGCTTGATAACGAGCTACCAGCCTTCGCTAAGTTGATCTTTTGTGTATGAACATAAGGGTTGGTAATGTGAAGTAAGTATGATATTGAGAATTTGTGCATATGAAATTATCCGCTTAGCTATATGAATGCCATGCTTTTGTTGTGCTGAATCCTTGCTCAAAACTTACTAAGCATAAATTGCTTACTCCGTTTCTTTGTTTCTCTGTTTTATAGATTTTGGCTCGTCACCATCGGACTCGGGATTTTTGGAAGTCAAGTCTCCCACACTATCAAAGCCCCTTTTGGTACAATTTTGGTTGAACTTTGAAATGGCATGTATAGGACTACCCTTTTGTTGTTGGTCATGTACCCATGGATTTTGTGTAAATTTGGATAGCCATGCGAAAATGGCTTATATACGTTTTAGCATAGTACTATAATCGTTTTGTATGTTGATCATTAAGAGGTATGGAAATGTTTGGAAACGATTAGCCATTGGAATGGTTAATCATGATCATACTTTGTGCTATGTATGCAAAAAGGGCTAATTGAATCATGGAAATAATGAAATAGGTAAAGTCTACCTCAAAAGCAGATGCTGACAGCAGCAGTGATGTGGATGTGAAAAATCACTAAAAATAGCAGGAATGAAATTAAATAGTGAATAAATTATGTAAATTAACCTTGATGAATATA
The DNA here is from genome assembly GCF_025698485.1 of Gossypium arboreum. Classification (NCBI taxonomy): domain Eukaryota; kingdom Viridiplantae; phylum Streptophyta; class Magnoliopsida; order Malvales; family Malvaceae; genus Gossypium; species Gossypium arboreum. The sequence continues at coordinate 28,302,301 of NC_069073.1, read as the reverse complement.
CTTTCATATGGAAGAAACGAAACGGTCATATGAGTTGTATGTTAAGAGATATTTAGGTTTTCGTGAAACAGGACCAGAATGGTTTCTGGATTCCCTGTTCTGAATTTGGAAATTCATTATAAATTATCCAGAGATAATTAGGAGTCATACCATATATGTATAGATTCCTCTTCGAGTCTAGTTTCTATAGAAACAAAAGGTATCAGTATTGAAGCCCTGTACAGGGAGATATCCAAGTCGTAATGCATGAAGGTCAGTGTAGTCAAACCCTGGAACAGGGGAGACTTTAACTAATAAACTGTACTAATTGGCTCAACCAAAAATTCTAGAAAAAAATCTGTAGATGTAAATGTGAGTCTAGTTTCAGGGAAAAATTACGAAACTGATTTTCAAGTTTTGAAACTCAAGATATGATTTTTAAGGCGACAATGACGCAGTAACCAGCTTATCTGGAAATTTTTAAATGGACTGTGAAAATAATTAAGTTAAGTCTGTGTGCACCTCGTGTTCGACTCCGGTAACGGACTCGGGTATGGGGTGTTACAATTTTACAATTTTATTGGTATCAGAGCTACGGTTTAGTCGATTCTAGGACTACCGTAATGCGTTGGGTCTAGCTATACATGCCATTTTATGTGATTATTTGATAGTGTGGTGATTTCTGACATTTGAAAATGTGTTTATTTATAGTAATGGATCCCGATCCCGACCGAGCGGTAGCTGATGATCTTGAGAGTGTAGCGCCTGCTCCCGCACAAGGGACAGCGCCGGCAGACTCTCAACCTAATGCTAGTAATCTGAATGATGAAGCTAGACGAGCTTTCTATAGCGTGATGAATGATTGGTTCAACCAATACATTTGAACTAATACGGCTGTTCCACAACCTCCATTCCCAACAAACACAACCCCTGCACCTACAATGCCTCCGGTAACTGACCAAATAAAGTCAAATAAGCCCCCAGTTGATAGAATCCGAAAACACGGGGCTATTGAATTTAAGGCTACGGATAGTGATGATGCCGAGCAAGCTGAATTTTGGTTGGACAACACTATTCGGCACTCGATGAGCTATCTTGCACACCGATGAGTGCCTAAAGTGTACTATCTCCTTGCTACGTGATTACGCCTACTATTGGTGGAATACGTTGACTTCACAGCCCAGAGAGCAAGTAACTTGGGAGTTTTTCCAAACCGAGTTTGAAAAAGTATATCGATCGAGATTCATTGACCAAAACGGAAGGAATTTCTTGAACTCAAACAAGGTTCCATGTCGATTCATCGACTATGAACGAAAATTTGTGAGGCTTAGCCGGTATCTTGCGAGAATGCATTTCTTCGAAGTCGTGATGTAAACGTTTGAGGATGGACTAAATGATGATATAAAGTCGTATGTTGGCATCTTGGAAATCCGAGAATTTGTGGTACTTGTTGAGCGAGCTTGTAAAGCCGAGGAGCTAAGTATGGAGAAAAGAAAAGCTGATATGGGAGCAAAGGAGTTTCGTAATAGGTCTTCGGGGAAGCCCTTCCCACAGTCATCGAAGAAATTTAGAGATGACTTAGGCCGGTCTAGGGACACTTCGGGTTTCTCTAGATGAGATCGCGATCGACCCCCTGTGAGCACACGAGTCACTTCGGTCGCCAGTGTTGGAAATGATCGTCGGGGCAGAACGGAATGTCGATATTGCGGTAAATGGCACTCGGAGAGTTGTAGATTCCATGACCGCTGCTGTTACAAGTGCGAGTCAGCCGACCACTTTATCAAAGATTACCCGAGACTGTCTGAACAGAACGAAAATCAGAGTGGGAAACCTGGTGTTACCACTACTCGGGGTAGACCATCTAGGAATACAAGCAATGCTAGTGGTGGTCAGAGAGGATCTAGAGATGCTACGACCAGATCCGAGGCTCGCGCTCCTGCTAGGGCTTATGCCATACGCGCACGCGAGGATGCTTCCTCGCCAGATGTTATTACCGGTACTTTCACTCTCTTTGATACTAATGTGATTGCTTTGATTGACCCTAGTTCCACTCATTCTTATATATGCGAAACCTTAGCATCCAGTAAGACTTTACCTATTGAGTCCACTGAGTTCGTAATTCGGGTGTCAAATCTTTTGGGTCGTTACGTGCTTGTTGACAAAGTGTGTAAGAAATGCCCCCTAGTAATTCGAGGTTCCTGTTTTCCGGCGGACTTGATGCTTTTGCCGTTCGATGAATTTGATGTTATTCTTGGTTTGGATTGGTTGACCATGCACGATGCGATTGTGAATTGCAAAAGCAAGACTATTGATTTGAGGTGCGCAAATAACGAGATAATCCGAGTTGAGTCTACGGACTTAAAGGGGTTGCCAACTGTAATATCAGCAATGTTGGCCCAGAAATATGTAAGGAAGGGGTGCGAAGCATACCTTGCGTATGTACTTGATGACAAGGAATTGGAAAAGAAACCCGAATCTGTGCCGGTGGTTTGTGAATACCCGGATGTTTTTCCCAAAGAATTACCGGGTTTACCACCTGTTCGGGAAGTAGAGTTTGGTATTGAGCTTGTACCTGGGACTACACCAATTTCGATAGCTCCATATCGTATGGCACCAACTGAGTTAAAGGAATTGAAAGCTCAGTTGCAAGAGTTGACGGATAGAGGTTTCGCTCGACCAAGTTTCTCACCTTGGGGTGTACCAGTATTGTTTGTGAAAAGAAGGACGGAACCATGAGGTTGTGCATTGACTATCGTCACCGAATAAAGTGACGATAAAGAATAAATATCCGTTATCACGTATTGATGATTTGTTTGATCAACTAAAGGGAGCCTCGGTGTTTTCAAAGATAGATTTGAGATCGGGTTATTATCGGTTGTGGATTCTAGATTGGACGTACCCAAAACCGCTTTCGAACGAGGTACGGTCACTACGAGTTCTTAGTGATGCCGTTCGGCTCACTAATGCCCTCATGGTATTTATGGATTTGATGAATCGGATCTTGACATGATTTGGACCGATTCGTAGTTGTGTTCATTGATGACATCTTGGTCTATTCAAGAGATGAGACCGAACATGCTGAACACCGAGATTAGTGTTGCAAATTTTACGGATAAGCGCTTATATGCTAAGTTCAGCAAGTGTGAGTTCGGTTAAGAGAGGTTAGCTTCTTGGGTCATGTGGTATCTCGCATCGGTATTCGAGTCGACCGAGCAAAATTTCAGCCATACTTAACTGGAAGCCTCCGAGAAATATTCTTGAGGTTCGAGAGCTTTTGGGACTTGCTTACTACCGACGGTTTGTAAAAGGATTCTCGATGATAGCCACACCCATGACGGCTACTTCAAAAGATGTTAAGTTCGAATGGATGGAAAAATGTCGAAAAGTTTTGATCAATCGAAAACTTATTTGACTGGAAGCTCAATTTTAGTGCGGCCGAATCGTGCAAGGAGTTTGTCATCTATAGTGACGCCTCCCTACTTGGGTTAGGTTGCGTATTGATGCAAGAAGGTCGAGTTGTGGCCTATGCGTCGAGACAATTAAAGCCACATGAGAAAAATTATCCGACCCATGATCTCGAATTAGCTGCCATCGTATTTGCCTTGAAAATATGGCGACATTACTTATTTGGTGAGAAGTGTCATGTATTTTCGGATCACAAAAGTCTCAAATATTTGATGACTCAAAGAGACTTGAATCTACGACAAAGGCGTTGACTTGAGTTGTTGAAAGATTATGAGCTGGTCATTGATTATCACCCGGGAAAGGCTAATCTGGTTGCGGATGCCTTAAGCCGAAAATCACTGTTTGCTTTACGAGCGATGAATGTACACTTGTCTATTCTACCCGACAATGTGTTAATAGCCGAATTAAAGGCCAAACCATTATTGATTCATCAAATTCGTGAAGCTCAGAAAGTCGACGATGAGTTGGTTGCAAAACGGGCTGAATGTGTTCCGAATGTGGAATCGGAGTTTCAAATTGATGATGACGATTGTTTGAGGTATAGAATTCGGTTGTGTGTTCCAAGAAATTCAGAACTCATTTCGATGATTCTGAACGAAGCTCATTGTAGCCGAATGTCAATTCACCCGGGGAGTACGAAAATGTACAACGATCTGAGACGCCAGTTTTGGTGGCATGGTATGAAACGAAACATTTCCGATTTTGTTTCGAAGTGCTTAGTATGTCAGCAAGTGAAGGCAGAACATCAAGTGCCTACGGGTTTGCTTCAGCCGATCATGATACCTGAATGGAAATGGGAACGAGTCACGATGGATTTTGTATCTGGGTTGCCAGTGTCGGCAAGTAAGAAAGATACAATTTGGGTCGTGATTTATTGATATATGTGTGCATGGTTCTTCGAATGATGTCCGGGCTAAGTCCCGAAGGCTCTGTGCTAAGTTACTAAATCCGGACTAAGATCCGAAGGCAATTGTGCGAGTTACTAAATCTGGACTAAGATCCGAAGGCATTTGTGCGAGTTACTAAATCCGGACTAAGATCCGAAGGCATTTGTGCGAGTTACTAAATCCGGACTAAGATCCGAAGGCAATTGTGCGAGTTACTAAATCCGGGATAAGTCCCGAAGGCATTTGTGCGAGCTACTATAACCGGGCTTTGTCCCGAAGGTATTTGAACGAGTAGCTATATCCGGTTAAACTCCGAAGGTACGTGATTCGGGAATGAATGAACTTGCTGTAAAAATTTCAGTTAATACGCCTGTGAAATCCCAACAATGAGGTATGTTTCGTATGTGCTTTGAATTAGTTGAGCCCTTACAAATAAGTATTCGCTCAGTTGATAAACGAGCTACCGGCCTTCGGCTAAGTTGATCTTTTGTGTATGAACATAAGGGTTGGTAATGTGAAGTAAGTATGATATTGAGAATTTGTGCATATGAAATTATCCGTTTAGCTATATGAATGCCATGCTTTTGTTGTGCTGAATCCTTGCTCAAAACTTACTAAGCATAAATTGCTTACTCCGTTTCTTTGTTTATCTGTTTTATAGATTTTGGCTCGTCACCATCGGACTCGGGATTTTGGAAGTCAAGTCTCCCACACTATCAAAGCCCCTTTTGGTACAATTTTGGTTGAACTTTGAAATGGCATGTATAGGACTACCCTTTTTGTTGTTGGTCATGTACCCATGGATTTTGTGTAAATTTGGATGGCCATGCGAAAATGGCTTATATACGTTTTAGCATAGTACTATAATCGTTTTGTATGTTGATCATTAAGAGGTATGGAAATGTTTGGAAACGATTAGCCATTGGAATGGTTAATCATGATCATACTTTGTGCTATGTATCCAAAAAGGGCTAATTGAATCATGGAAATAATGAAATAGGTAAAGTCTACCTCAAAAGCAGATGCTGACAGCAGCAGTGATGTGGATGTGAAAAATCACTAAAAATAGCAGGAATGGAATTAAATAGTGAATAAATTATGTAAATTAACCTTTATGAATCTACTTTCATATGGAAGAAACGAAACAGTCATATGAGTTGTATGTTAAGAGATATTTAGGTTTTCGTGAAACAGGGCCAGAACGGTTTCTGGATTCCCTGTTCCAACTTTGGAAATTCATTATAAATTAACCAGAGATAATTAGGAGTCATGCCATATATGTATAGATTCCTATTTGAGTCTAGTTTCTATAGAAACAAAAGGAATCAGTATTGAAGCCCTGTACAGGGAGATATCCATGTCGTAATGCATGAAGGTCAGTGCAGTAGAACCCTGGAACATGGGAGACTTTAACTAATAAACTGTACTAATTGGCTAGACCAAAAATTCTAGAAAAAAATTTATAGATGGAAATATGAGTCTAGTTTCAGGGAAAAATTACGAAACTGATTTTCGAGTTTTGAAACTCAAGATATGATTTTTAAGGCGACAGTGATGCAGTAACCAGCTTGTCTGGAAATTTTTAAATGGACTGTGAAAATAATTAAGTTAAGTCTGTGTGCACCTCGTGTTCGACTCCGGTAACGGACTCAGGTACGGGGTGTTACAGTATTCATTTAATGATTATACATCCTCAATTAAACCACAAACATAGCATTTGTATGTCATCATACATATGTCTCTCATACTCATTTTACCTTGTTTATTATAGTACCACTTATACATTTATACCAAGATTATCATCTTACCAAATATCTTCAGCTTAATCATCAAGCATTCATATTTAAAGCTAGATCATATCTTTATAAAATACCATGATTCAGATGCATGAGAAAACATGTTTGCCTAAAACATTTCAATTCAATTCCATACTCAACAAGCATTACATTGAGACTAGTCATTTATATATATATATATATATATATATACGTGTCATGATACATAACATTCTCTTTTGTTTTCTTATAAACACATATCATTTATTTCATTATATCAATATTTCATATACCATAGTTTCCATGTATTCCACATATATTTATTTTTCCTCCTCCTCCTCTCCATTCCACATCCTTAATGTATATAGCATTCTTGTAAGTACGATTTCACAATTTACTAATAAATGTTCACATCAAACTGTCCACACGAGTCATAGTCACTTAATTATTTATAATTTGAGCTACAGAGCTCCAAATTAAGATCCATAAATTTCCCCTGAAACTAGACTCACATATCGTTCCACCATAAAATTTTCATAATTTTTGGTTTAGCCAATTAGTACAGTTTATTCATTAAAATTTCCCCTATTTCACTTTCTGACAGTTCTGACCTCTCTTCACTAAAAAATAATTATCTCATAGTACAGAACTCGGATAATATTCTTGTTGATTTATCTTGAAAATAGACTAATTATGGATTTTAAAAATATAATTTTGAGCCTGTAATTATTTTTCTCCAAATTTTTGTGATTTTCCAAAGTCAAAATAGGGGATCACGTAATCATTCTGAATCAGTCTCAAGAAAAAATAAGTTTCTAAAAATATAGAACTCCATTGCTTTCTGTGTTTCTTTATATGAAAATAGAATCATTAAGCTTTAATTTTATATCTCATTCAATCTCTGATTCAATTTATACTATTTTTGGTGATTTTTCAAAATCACGTCACTGCTACTGTCCAAAACAGTTTTATTGCTAATTCACTCTTTCACACTTTCTTTGTATTAACCTCATTTTAACATGCATATCACAAATCATTTTCACCACATTTCATACATCACAAGTATAGGCCCATGATCACAAGGTCACCATAAAATCATCCTCATGTATAACTTACTTGTTTATAACCTTACCACATCCTGGTCACTTAATGAACACATCATTCACATAACCAAGTTCTGCACATATTCATCACAAAACTCACAAAGCAATACATAGAGAGTCTCCGTTGAACACTTGGATCAATCCTCGATACTTGGTGGTTTCAGTACATAGCTCCACCCATCATATAGTTCGGCTCTCTTGTACACATGGTGAACACTTAGT